>NW_017308195.1:197383-212530 GCF_000935625.1 Nanorana parkeri | reverse complement strand
GATAACTTACTTTTGCAGACATTCCATTTAGTCATAGCTCCTACACTTATTGTGCAACAGTGCATCAGTGAACAGGTTTTGCTGCACTGCCTCACAACTATTTTGTGGCACATGCCTACTTTCATTGGAGCCCAGTCACACAGGTGTTTAGATTTGTGAAAGAGTATGAATCGCAGTTTCACTTGAATTAGATTTATAAGAAAAAAAAACAATGTTAATGTTTTTTAAATTAATTTGAATAGTGTTCTTAACTTGTTGCTCTGCTGCTCCTGGCAGTTGGGCAGGTGCATCCTATTTGCACGTGCACGTCTCTAATGACATAGCCAACTTCTATTGGACTACACGTCCCATGTTACTTTGCATTGTACAACTGTACAGCACGTACGTGTAGGTCTCAGTGAGGAAACTATAGCTAATGGGGCATTGCCACATTAGACTGTAGTCAGCATCCAAGGGTGACAACGCTGCTCCCACATAGATAGCCATTCAGTGAGTGTCACACAGTAAGTGGGTACACAGTCACTTACTAGCAGAATTACCAGGTGCAAATAAAGGAAACGCAAGCCTATAGAAAAATAATAGTCACCACAGATAATGAGAGGCAGGCTACTACTGTACATACTGAATTTAAATCTTTAGGTTTGCATACACTCTGGGGCTGATTTATAACACAATGGCAGCACATTACTGCCCCTAAAAGGAGCCAAGGAGCATAGGAATTACCTATGCTCCTTGGCTCCATCTAGTGGCTGGAATGCGTGAACGTTATAAATCATCCCCTTTAACATTTGTTTAGTTTTTTAAATACAATATTGATGTTTACATGCACAAAAACTAGACCTTACTACTACAGCAACAATGGAAAATGTGGGTTGTGCTAAAACACAGATCAAAGATCACAGTCTCAAAAAGTTGTGCGCAACAATTTGTTAATTTCCATTGTACTTACATAATAGGTTAGCTTCAAAGAGGGATTGGCAGCATTTATCAGCAGTGCACCCTAAATCTGTTAGTATTTATGGATATTTAATCTATATAATGAACCTTAGAGAAAAGTACAGTGACTTTGTGGAAACTGTGGTAACTTATGACAACCAGTCATCTTTCTCAGACTATCATGGATTATTACTATGCACAGGATCTCAGTTATATGTCCCACATACATGTCTTACCTTTCACTTACAGCTGCAAGCATCCATCCTTCTCACCCTGAATCATAGTAATAGTTCTTACCCACAGGGAAAATGGCAGCTGTAGCTCTGCTTCTGTAGTCACCGCTTCTCCCACCCTCCTGTTTGTACATTGACATTGTTAGACTGACAGGACTGATCATAAAAATAACCCACCCTTATTGGCTGAGAGTGCCCATCCTCCCTCTCCTACTTTGGATGGCTGTACATAGGATTGCAGGGAACTGCTATGAAAACAGATTCAGATATTTATACTACCTGTGTATAAAATACATTTAATTTGAATTAATAAATTATTGGTTTATATTTTTTTTTTTAAATGCTTGTCTGTAACTCTGTTTTCAATGTTGCTGCTAAACTGTTTCCTAAATCTCTAGCAATAAACTGCTATAGGGACAACATGTTCCATGTTTGCATTATTTTTTCACTAACCTAAATGTCTCATTATTTGTAATTGGCAAGCAATATGCATTCTCCAGGGTATTTTTCAATTCCAAACTATATTTTACAAAACAAACACCCTTGCAGTAAGAAAATCTCCAGAAGCTTTGCCTTCCTCAATAAAATAAGTCCAAATGTTAATGTTTCCATACGAAAATCTTGCATCTTTGGTTTATTTTTAAATTGCAACCCAAGTGAGATAAATGCAGTCTCATTGTTCAATAGCTACTCTTATGCTAATCCTACAAAAACATGGAATTTCAGCACTGATGATGGCTGAATTAATGTGCTTAATCAGTGTGATGTCTGCTTGCCAGCCCATCTTACAAATGTAATTAATAATGGACAGTAGAGCATCTCTTACCACAAATTAAAAATACTTGCATGGAGTCTATTAATTAAATCTTAAGTATTGCCGTATCATTCCATTTTTCCTTTATACAAATCTCTTAAAAATGCAAAATGACACATGAAAATCTGAGAGACTCGTCCATTAGATGGTCCAGCTAAACTGCAATTATTTAGAATCATTCTTGAAAACTGATTTACCAATTTCAAGTAACACATAAAATAAAATATATCCATTTACTTGTTAAAGCCCAACTTTGAGCAAACTCTGCACCTACTGAATCTGTTTTTTTTATTGTGAAAAAACCATAACAACTTGCCTGAATCTGCTGACACATGATTTCCGATGTGCCTCTTCCAGTGGCAGCAACCAGTGATCTGAAACTCACTCCTTTCTTTTCACCAGTCCGGCTGACCGATCTTGTGTCCACTCTTCTCATGACCTCAGTGCTTAAAACTAGAGGATTTTATGAGGAACCTGTTAGGACCCTGTGACGGGCCCTTCTGGCAACTAAGGAAACATCATGGGCACTGCAGACCAGACCCTCCCAAACTACTGAGTAGAAGAAAGAAGAACCGACTGGACTGGAGTTTTAGGAAACTGTTTGGCGTTTTTAGATAAATTAGATATCTATTCTATAAAAACTATAGCGTATGTAAAGGAAATGGTGTGGGAATGAGCTTTTAGTCGGAAGCCATGATATCACCTCTGTAGAATACAACATCCTAAAAAATGCATTGATTCTCTTAAAAAATTGGAAATCTGTGGCATCAATGCCGTTAAAAAGGATTTGTCACATCGCTCTCCATATTCAAAGTTTTTCATGGTGGAATCCCTGCTGTCTGGCAAACAGTTAAACACACAGGTGAAATACAAATGTGTGAACTGTCCTAAAGGGACTTTTTAGCTCAATATTTTGACCCTGCAAAGTTGATAATATTCACCTTACCTTTAGATTTCAACACTGGAGTTGGACTGATAGATTCCTGTTCCCCCACTGCATGGACAAAGTGAAATCCTGTTGTTTACTTGGCCATCCTCTGCCCTTATCCATTCGCACAATGCCTTCTATTCTGTGAATAGAATACAAGGCATTTTGTGGATGGTCAAAGGGAGAGAAAAATGAGGATAAACAACAGGATCCATTCACTTTACAAAGTTTGCTGCTGACAGTAGTATCCAGCATGAAGGAAGCTCAGATTAATACCTTACACAGCAGCCACCCAGACCTAGGAGAACCCTCATTAGGGGTAACTTATTTGAACACAATAAAAATCAGAAAAAAATTTCCACTTTAAAATAGATGCACAATTACTAAGTTGTCAAGTCCAGTCTTTATTATGTTGCTGTATTACTTTGGAGCAGCTGAGGGGGAATTTATGAATGAAGCTCCCCAAGTATAATAAATGTGTCTTATATCTGCCTCAAATCTCCCTCACTGCTCCTTATAATCATTGCCACAGAACTGAGAAACATCTCCCAAAGAGTACTGAAATTTGTGTTTTGGGGTGCACTATAGCTCATGTGTATTTTTGTTTGCTGTATATGTGTGTAAGGCCCCTTTCACATGAGCGGTCCAAACGGGACCACCTGTCAGTTTTTCAGCCGGAAACCACTGGACCCAATGGGACTCTCTATGGAAGTCTATGAACAGCCAGGTTTAAACGGACGAGCGTCTATTTACACCCTGATAGATCTTGCTCCGGCTCGGTCCAGAGCGGAGGTAATCTGATGTAAACGGACACATGTCTGTTTACATCAGATTCCTCATAGACACATAGTTACATAGTTACATAGTATTTGAGGTTGAATAAAGACATTAGTTCATCAAGTCCAACCTATTAGGATCTCATTCTAGGAGTACCTGTACCCCTGACACCCGTATAACACCTGTACCCCAGACACCCATGGGGTCCCGCATTTTCAGTTTTTTGCTTCATTGCAAAATGGAGGAAAAAACTGTACAGACACGAATGTTACAGTAGTGACATCCGATCTGTGCTGCTCTGATCAGGAGAGGATCTATTGACGGATCCTCTCCTGATTGGCCAGTGTGTAAGGGCCTAAGGGTGTCATTCAAAATGAATAGCAAGCACTGCAATGCAGATATACCCATGTGCTACAGTAACATGTTTTATCATGCATTGCTGCCACAGAGCTTTAAATCTAGTCTTACGTTATATGTTTGATGGGGTGCTATTCAGAATGAGAATCACCGCATTCCACATATACCTATGTGTTAAAGTACATTTTGATAATGCACAATAAAAAGTACGGTGTGTTTTCCTTAGTGTGAATTGACCCTCAGGTTTTTATTTTCAATGAATACACAAAAAAGGGGCATTTTATATCTGCCTACAGTTCTGATTAAAATTCGTCTTAGTTCCTTCTTTGTTTTGCATCAGCTTGAGCCCAAAGTAAAGGCAAGGAATTATGGACCTCATATATCAATGTGTCAGGGCTGAGAACTGCCATCATTTTCTCAGAACCTTCAGATACCAACTGACATTTCCCATGGCTGCTTTGAATCAGATTAGTGGCTGTACATAAAACAAGAAATAAGAAAACGACATGCTTAAAAAAAACAAACAAGAAAAGTTCCTAATACTGGCACAAGTTATAAATAGCCCAATGCACCCATTACTGAAAAATCAAATTAGCAGTTAATAGTCCCCAGTCTGAAGACAATATGCTCTGGCAACATCATGTGACCTACCTCAGACACCTGTTTACGTTTCATTATTCTTACTATACACACACACACACACACACTGAAGGCTAAACAAATACTTTATACACACACATGCACAGCTAAATATGCAAACAAAATACATAAAAAACATTACATAAACTTGACTACATAGGCTCCTAAATACCTGTAGTCCCCCCAAAGAAAATACACCTGTATATGGGACTCTACAGAAAGTTATAATTCACATGTAAAAAAATATTATTAGACACCACTAGTGATCTGTACAATGTCAAAGCCTTTCTATTTATTCCAAATTAGTGTACACAGTAGCAACATATTGACAGAACAATGCACAGACGTAACATATGTAAAACACCATGGAATAAAAACCTTTCTAGTCCTGGCCCCTATTTAGCAGAAATGCAGCATTATACATGTATTCCTTATTAATACGTTATAGTCTCTTGTCATTTCTAAAGAAATCCTGTGACAATTAGTGTGTCTCCTTGAAACATGTATACAGAACCTGTTATATATATATACTCCTATGAAAAAAATAAAACTATAACAATAACAATATGATAGAGACTTCACCCACAAGTATTTAACCAAGGCAAGCAGAAACCAAAAAGTCAGTAATATGGAGAATCTATTTACTAAGTTCATAAAAATAAAGAGAGTCCACACAGGCTGATCGCTCCCTCCGTCCGTCCCTCCGACCTCTGGTCACCCTCAGCACGGCTGAGGGTGACCAGAGGGATAATATATAATAAGACAATATACAGTAAATTCCCCATTATCAGGCATTCAAGCAATTGGCACTCTCAAGTAACTGGCAAAAAAAAATCGAAGACATATTATGTCCTCAATATTTTTTATGTCGGTGGCTTGATGCACACTAAAAAATTGTCGATTGCTTGGTGCACAGTAAAAAATTTAATTAGCAATTACATTTATTTAGTTGCTAATAAAATTCTTTGTTTATATCTTGCTGCCGGCAGGCCGGCGGCTAGATTCCACTGCCGGCAGCAGAATGTAAACAATGGGGAGCAATAGCCAGCCTGCTAATGTCTATTTCAAATTGCAATAGCCAATAACAGACTGTCTATTGTACCTGACACTCAGCAGAGGAATGGACCTAAGAGCGAACTCAGTGGGTGGGTGCAACAGCCAGCCTGCTATTGGCTATTGCAATTTGAAACAGCCAAAAACAGCCTGGCTATTGCTTCCGGCTGTTTACAATCACCTGCACACTGTTGATTCTAGCCGGAAGGTCAATGGGGTCGTGGGGTTGGTTAAGAATTAATGTTCAATCTCAAGCAACCAGAAACTGCAGTTTACAGCATCTACTGATCCCATGGGTGCCAGATAACTGGGAGTATATAAATATAAAAATAGAAACACATGTTATTTCTTCAGAAAATCTCTAAATATTGTTAGCAATATCATTAGAGTCAGATGGCTTAAAGTGACACTAAACCCAGGATTTAAATCTTAAAAATGCATCCAAGCCCCTTACTCATGTAGCGCTCACCCCCTAAGGAGCCACTGGAGTAACCCGGGTATTTATGTCCCCAAGCCAAAATGTACCACCCAAGTAGGATTCACGGCACACCAACACACCTTACAGGGATTTGTAAACAGTTTTACTGAGGAAATATTCAGATAGTATCAATTAATACATAAAGGTAGTTCAATGACTGAATAAACAATGTTACTGAACTATCTCAGAGATAATCTTTGACCTTGAATATCTAGCTGCAAGTGTCCCAATCGATCAGCAATTCTCTATACTACTGGTCAGTAGCAATAGTCTAGGTTAGCCATCGTTGGGGCCCATGCTGTGCTGCTGAGATGAATTGAAGAAAAAACACATAGGCCTCCCACCACTCCCTGGGTCTGTCCTGTAGCCGTGATGTCCGTCAGCAAGCGACGGGCGTCCCCTTTCTCTCAAGCCAACTCTTGTTTTGGTCCTGAAGTCATCCGTTGTCCCTTCAAAGAAAATCTTCGGTCCTGGGGAACCCTGAGGAGCTTTCTCTGCAGGCACTGACAGGCCTCTCTCAGATAATTAGGCATTTGGATCTATCACGTACCTGTGCGGAGACTGGATGTCGGAGGAGGCTTCCCTTGCAGCTCGTGTCCTAGGGACTCTGGTATTGGGGACAGAGTCCTTATAGACAGTGAGTGGCAGGAGGGCCAGAGGCGGTTCCACCGTGCAGGCCACTCCTTGGTTTTGCGGCAGGGTCTCTAGTAAATCTTGATATCCGAGGTCAACAGGCCGAGGTCACACCGAGCAGGCAGAGCAAGTACAAAAGGAGAAGGCGTAGGCAGTCCAGTGAAGCAATCCGAGGTCAAAGGTATAGGCAAACAAGAATGGTCAAACGTTCCGAGGTCAAAGGCAGGCTGCAGCAAACAAGGTCAAAGTCAATCCGGGTCGATAATCAATGGTACTGGTACAAGGATCAGGAGACGTCAGGGCGGTTAAGGAGACAATCCAGCAATGAGTAGGTGTGGAGTCTGGGTTTAAATAGTGAAGGAAATTATTTGGATAGTATCACTTCCTGTGAGCCTTTTGGATAGCATCACTTCCTGTGAGCCTTTTGGATAACGTGAAAAAAGTGAGTGTGCAGCGCTGCACACTCACTTTTTTCACAGTTTCTACAAACCATAGCGCAGCAGCTTTTATATTTCACTCCTTCCATAAGCGCAGATTTTACATTATTTCCGAGCCTTTTGGATAGCATCACTTCCTGTGAGTCTTTTGGAGAGTGTCACTTCCTGTGAGCCTTTTGGATAGCATCACTTCCTGTGAGTCTTTTGGAGAGTGTCACTTCCTGTGAGCCTTTTGGAGAGCGTTCTTCCGCGGACAGTCCTTGGCGCGCACATGCGCACAGGCCCATTATGGGAACCCTGGCTGGGCGCATGCGTAGAAGCAGCAGGTCTCTGACAGGATCCCTCATCAGGCTTGGCCATTCGTCCAGGCCGCGATATCCCAGCCATATGAGTGATGTGGTGCCCCACGGAATCGATCGTCTCACAATCGGATTGCGGCAGACCAGGCTAGAGTATCTCTCTGGAGACTTCACGGTCTGTTTACACCCTCTCACAACAGGCTTGCCCAAAGTCTCTGGCTTTTCAGATATGGACACTCCGATTCTTTCATTCGGCTGCGCTTTGTAACGTTGCCCCCTTTATTGCCAACAGCTCCTTTTCTCCTATAGGGTAGTTAACCTCTGCGGTGTTCAAGGTGCGGGAAAAGAAAGCCACTGGGTGCAATGGTGTCAGTAGGGAGGATCTCTGTGAGAGTATGGCCCCAATCGCAGCGTGCGAGGCATCCACCTCCAGCACGTAGTGGTACCGTGGATCAGGAATCTTGAGAATTGGGGCAGTTACAAATCTATTTTTCAGGTTCTCGAATGCTTGTTGCGCCTCTGATCCCCAGCAATATCGTTCTTTGGAACTAGTCAACTTAGTCAGTGGCCTAACCACTGTGGAGAAATTCAAGATGAATTTCCTATAGAAATTTGCAAAGCCTAGAAAACGCTGAAGCGCTCTTCGATTTTGGGGTACGGGCCAGTTCTGGATACACTCCACCTTCGTTTGATCCATATGGATGCCCTCGGGAGATATGACATAACCCAGGAAGGGGATGGTGTCGGTCTCAAAAACGCACTTCTCCAGTTTGGCGTACAGTCGGTTTATACAGTTATTCCCCTGGTCACACAATACAGATTTAACAGTCCCGGCTTAGGTACGGATAGTACGGATACTTGCGATTTGGAAGAACACTCCTGGATGTCTCCTATGGCTGATGGTGGTGAGCACAGCAGTCCACTCTCTAGCCGTCCTGGCCGGCAATCTCAGAATTCCCTCCTGACGTGCCTTAGAGCTACCCCCTGAGTGGGGTTTGCGAGGTGCTGGTCGCTGCGGTCTGCGGTTGCAGAGTGTGAATCTTCGGCGTTCACTGTTGCAAACAGTCGGACGCTGAAGATTCGTTTGGCCCCGTCTTAAGGAGCCTCGTGCGCCTGCGCTAGTAGGAGGAGGAGCCGAGGGTCTACGTGCGCCGCGAGGAGACGCTACAGCCCGTTGTGCGCATGCGCGGTCCCGGATCGTGATCCCGGGACGTAACGAGGTAGGCTTCTTACACGCTTTCTCAGACTGGCGCACTCAGCCACCTCCGTCTAACGTCCCCCCTCCTCTGATCGCACAGCCTCCCGGGAATTGCAGTCCAAACAGTCTCACACCGCACGGTCTCACACCGCACAGCACACCAACACACCTTACAGGGTTTTGTAAACAGTTTTACTGAATACATATGCTCAGAGAGTATCAATGAATACATAAGTGTAGTTCAATGACTGAACCGGTTGCAGTCTGCATCACAGACTGCAACAGGTCAGCTAACTATTTACAATCAGATCATTAGTAATTTTTGTAGCAACATACTGTATGTATATAGGGGCTACACTATTAACAAAACTACACCTTATTTGTGCATCACTCAGCTAAAGATCCTCAAATCATCTCTGAATTTGTGCTGACACTGTCATTCCTTCTGGAGGGTGGCTACTTTTGTTCCCCATGGACCCTGTGTGTGTTGTAAAGTAGCCACCACTCCGAGCTCATTCCCATAATGCATTACAATGTCAATACAAGTTAGCTAACTAAACATGAGATTGTACTCCATCATGGGAGCCAGCATGGAGCAGTGGCTATTTTACAACACACACAGAGACAATGGGGAACAAAAGTAGTCACCCTCATGAAGGAAGGACAATATGAGCATGAATTCAGAGATGATTTGAGGATCTACAGCTGAGTGATATACATATAAACTACAGCTTTGCTAATAGGGTACTTAAATGCATTTTTAAAATGTAATTCCTGAGTTTACTGTCACTTTAACCCTCTGCTGCTGCGTAAAGACCATTTGTAGCTTGATAATCATGTCGCTTTTCCAACTGAATTGAGGATAATGCATTAAAAATGTCATGTGTAAAATATACTGTATGTGTAATATAAACTCAGCTTATTAGAATAAGGCATTTTTCTGATAGCTTTCCATATTGCAGTACAACAAATCAATAATATTTCATATATGTGAGACAATCTGGGTAACAAAATGGTTTGTTCTTCAGGCAGATCTGAAAACAACACCCATTAATGCAGCTATACATTCATTAAAAAAAACAATACATGTTTTTATTAACTTAGCTAGAACAAGCACTTGAATCTGTGTTGATATCAGATTCCTGTAATCCTCTGTACCCCATCAAACAGACTGAGAGAGGAAGGGTCAGCATTAGGGCCAATCATGCTCTTCTGCATGCACATGTGCACATGCTGACTGGAGGAGATTGAAGCATTGAAGATGAATGACCTCATCAGTGGGCTGCTCCTATTGTCCCATCAGAAGGCTGGGACATGTTTTTGACCAGGTTTCCCAGGACCTGCTTCAACACTGGAGGTAAAAGTTCTGACAGAGTTGAACAGAATTACAAATTTCTGTGGCAGGTAAAACAGCCAATACATGCATTTCAGCAATTTAGCAGCTTGCCTTTTGTTTTGTTTTAACAAATAGCATGTGTTAATATTCTACAGTTTTTGTCACTGCTCTAAAGTCAGAACAAACAAACTGGTCTATCAATTATAACATAAAATTCAATAACTGAAAGAAAATAATAATTGGCCGTAAAAATGTAAATGAACACCAAGTTTGTGACATTGTGTGCCACAGAGAATGGAGCATTAGGGTGGAATGATAGATCTTTAAATCAATAAGCAGAGATGCATGGAAACAGAATGATAGATTAATTACTCAATAGTCAAGACCGCATGATGACAAATAGAAGATTAATCAGACTGGAAGCACATTGTGGTTAATTAACTGTAATGGGCTCACACAATGATTGTATTGCTGCAGCAATGTTTCATAAACATTTAAAAATGTAAATTCAAAGCAAAATCATTTTTTTCTTTTGTCAGGTTTTAAAAAATTGGGATTATGAATAAGCTTTATATGAGTATCAGGGGGTCCACTGCTCCCACTTTAAGGGGCGAGTAGACTTTACTAGACATGTGCACCAGCAAAAAATGTGTTTAGTTTAGTTTTCCGTCAGATTTTTCATTATTTTGTTTTCAGGATTTGGGTCCGAAAGTCAATTCGGTAGTAAGTGCGAACTTTCATTCTGGATGAAGTTTCGTTGCAGCAAAGTGACATTGATTCTGGACGAAGTTTCGTTGCAGCAAAGTGACATTAGACGGAATGTTAGGAGGGACCCCTCCCAGTTACAAATGTAAAAAAAAAAAGTGTGTGGGATTCCCCCAAAAGCCATATCAGGCCCATTAGGTCTGGAAGGAATTTTAAGGGGAACCCCACCCCCAACAATGTGGGGGGAAAATGTGGGGTCCCCCCTAAAATTCCTACCAGACCTTGATCCGAGCACAGGCCCGGCAGGGCAGGAAAGGAGGGAACGATTGAGCGTTCCCCCTGCACCTTACCAGGCCATGTGCCCTTGACATTGGGAGGGTGTCCCCATGCCGATGGGGACAAGGGCCTCTTCCCCACAACCCTGACCCGGTAGTTGTGGGGGTCTGTGGGTATGGGAGGTTATTTGCATCTAGGTACCCCTTTAATCAAGGAGGCACCCAGATGCCGCCCCCCCTTCTGAATGAATAAGGGGTACTTGTACCCCTACTCATTCACTAAAGGGTTAAACTAAAATGCAAATAAACACACCACACTTTTAGAAAAAAATCCTTTAATTGAAAAGAAAAATAAAGTGCATTTTGAACAATTCCTTTTTTTAAAAAACACTTTATTTAAAAAAACAAGATGCCCACCGACTCCGAAATAAAAAAAATCCCACCACACAACAACCTGTCCACACCCGACAAAGACCCATCACAAAATGACATATCTGGCTAGAATGTAAACAAATGGGTGGAGTAAGTTGTGACATCACGGGGCTCAGTCTGCCCATTTGACATTCTCAACTGTCAAATAACACAATAGCATTTGGGAGCTCCCGAATGCCATTAGGGTCTGTGTTAAAATTCAACATTTAAAATTCAACTTGAGCTCTTCAGCATTGGAACTCAGTATTCAGCATACTGTGCAGCTCTGGGGTCTTTTATTAAATATTACCATAGTGCCATTTGTCTAGGTTTTGTTTTTTTTTTATCCTGCAGGTAACAACATGCTGTTGTTTTTTGCCTAAGGGCTCATTTACACCTAAGCATTGTCTGCCAACACCTGGCTCTATGTGTGTTGCCAAGGTCGCATGGCTCTAAGTGTGTTGCAGAGGCTTTTATCTGTAAATGGCATTCTAACACACTGTACAGTATCTGCTGATGCACGGTATGTGTGTTCTGTTGTGCTGTATGTGCAAAAAAAGTGCATGTTAATCAACTGGTGCACTGGCAGCCCATTCATAATAAATAGGCTTGCCATAACACACCACACATTAATGCGTGTGATGCATGAGACCGTAAAGCTGTAAATGGATCCTAAATACATACTGTAACTGTTACGACAACATTAGACTATACACTGTTGTTGTGCCAGGGAAAATGCGATAAATTATTTAGACAGTAGAATATTAAAACAAAGAAAAAAAAACTATTTTTAAATAATATTTCCTTTGTATTTACTGAATTTGGACAGTGAATTTGGGCAATGTAGCAAGCTAATTAAAATTAATAATATTTAAAGGAGAACTCCAGATTCAGTAAAAAAAAAAGTAATACCCATGTGTGACCATGCTATAAATATGTGCAGTAAAAATGTTTTTGCTTGCTGAGATTTTTTTAGTACATAGCAGAACAACCTTGGTAAGCCTGTCCACTAGAATCATAACAATTTTTAGCATATGGGTCATGTCTTAGTTCTGCTTAGGTCAAGGAAGGGAATTCCAGCAAGTCAGGAAACCTAGGACGTGTCTCTTTTCCTATTGGGCTGCAGAGTTTACAATTGCTAATAAATGCTAAATGTATATCATCCTCTAGTGCAGTGGTTCTCAACCTTTCTAGGGCCGGGACCCCTTGGTAACATTTGCCAAGTTGTGGTGACCCCCAAAGGTAAAATTTAGGGATGAGGCGGCTGCTGCAGCGACATCTGGAGGCGTGGCAGGAGAACTGACACTGCTGCGCTAGGAGAGAGCTGAGGAGGACTCTCACCTTGCACAGCGACCCACAGGTTGAGAACCACTGCTATAGGCAAAGACAGGACCGGGCTCTGCAGCTGGAACTAGAAGAATTGGATTTAAAGTGTGTAGCTATATAACGTATGAGGTACATACTCCGCAGTACTGTCACTGATAGGGATGGGCTCGGGCGTGTTCGCAGCTCCACGTGCCGAGCCCGCAGTGCCAATCACAGGCACTGAGACATTTCCCAATCTCTGTAGCTGCGGACCGGGAAAATGGAATACATACATATTGCACCCGCCCTCTGTTGCTGTCAATCACTAGAAGGGCACCTGATGGAGAACTTCAGGTCCCCCTCTGCTGATTGGCATCATCAGAGGGCGGGTGCAATAGCTAGTTTGCTATTGGCTTTTTCAAAGTGAAATAGCCAATAGGAATCTAGCCATGCATTCCTATGGTGGGGGGTTTTTTTCTGACTTACGGCGGCCCCCGATTTAAAAAAAAAAAAACAGAGCAGAGAAAGGTCCCGACCTTTCCGAGAGAAAGTGTCTCTCTCCCGGCGGCCGAGAGCCACTAGGCGACCCCTGGCAAATCGTCATTCGACCCCCGAGGGGGTCCCGACCCACAGGTTGAGAACCACTGCTCTAGTGGCTGGAGTGTTGATCCATGTCTCTAGGTAAGCCAGGGATGCCAGGTTCCATCTATTGTTATATGAAAAAGAGCCACCTTAAATGGAAAGATGAGGGCAGACTAACAGAGCCATGTGGACCCCCAAAAGAGCAATGTTTCTTGCAACAGAAAGTGTATGGTGTTATAATTTACTGCCATGAAAACACCATCTTAGCTACTTACAATATATATATATGAACACCATGATGTGGCTAAAACTCCTCTGTACCAATTCTACTGTTCAATCACTCAGTAGCATCTACAACTCAAAATGCTTGTTCTGACTTGTAAGGAGCTTCACCCTATGGCCAGGATGGTATTTGGGCATAGAGCTGCCCTGCCCCTTGCATTTTTTGATTATTTTAGCAAAAACTGATTCTAGAATGTGGTATTGGAGGAGGTTGCTGTCTGCTTTATATTCACAGCTACCTTTCCACTGTACAGGCCAACAAACAACAACAAACTCCTCTGTACCAATTCTACTGTTCAATCACTCAGTAGCATCTACAACTCAAAATGCTAGTTCTGACTTGTAAGGAGCTTCACCCCATGACCAGGATGGTATTTAGGCATAGAACTGCCCTGCCCCTTGCATTTATTGATTATTTTAGCAAAAACTACCGTAATTCTAGAATGTGGTATTGGAGGAGGTTGCTGTCTGCTTTATATTCACAGCTGCCTTTCCATTGTACAGGCCAATAAACAAGAGAAAAAAAACAAAACGACTTCTTGTTTGTTGAATTATAGTAAGTCTTCTGAGTACTCTCAACATCCCCTGCATAGACTGCCCCCCCCCCCTCCACAGGAAAACAGAATAGGAAAAACAAAATGATAACAGCTTGTGTGGTGTGAGGCTTGGTGCTGGCTCTCTAAGCCTATTGCCTCAGGCACTTGCAAACATGTGCCATTATGTTAAATATATCTGTGAGTATGGCAGTATGGCAGTATTTCCTTAGTTAGCAGATATAGGGTTTGATTTCCTTGCACATGTTTGGGTATCTCTGAAAAGTGAAATTTCCCCACATTGGCTGAGCTAAGGGAAAATTCCGCTGCAAAGTGCAAATTTCCTTGCAAAGTGAACAGCCTATTTGCCAATAGTAAATCAACCCCATCAACTCAACTTGAGTCCTCACTCTACAAACCTCTCTTTCTCTGATGGCTGCAATTTATCCAGTGTTGCTTCCTTTCTCTGTAACTCTTTGTTGTATATCATCAGGCATTCACCTAGCCTCCATGTCCAAAACACTTTTAACCTCCCTGGCGGTATTCCCGAGCCACACTCGGGATTGCGCAAAAGTGTCGCTTACCTTGTCCCTGCGAGCCCGCGGTGTCCTCTGCTGTGCTCGCCCTGCCGATGCCGGCATTCGGCTTTCAGTTTCGTTTTCGGGCGTCACAGCGGGGGGCGGAGCCGGCGGGAAATTCAAAAGTGCAAACATGTAATATACACAGAATACACACAATACAATGTAATCTGCTATAATTACATATATGTATCAAACTATTTCACTTAAATTTTGTCCCTGGAGCTTTGTCCAGTGCCCTGCCTGAACTTTTACTGTACTCTATTGACTGTGGTACAGATCAGGCAGCGCCCCCAGAATTCCCATTTACTGGACCATTTTTTCTATTATTATATTATAATTATTTATTATATTATAA
>NW_017308195.1:155994-195049 GCF_000935625.1 Nanorana parkeri | reverse complement strand
ATAATTATTTATTATATTATAATTTCTTATATTTATTTAAGATTATTTATTATATTATAATTTATGATTTTGTGTTTCAAACGTTATCATACCCGGGATGTCTACTGGACTCTTGTTTGGACAGATTTAGTGAATTATTCCTAAGATTTACTAAGAATTACAGGCCTACAATATAAAACAACAAATTGCCATGAAAAACAATGTACCGCTTTGGCATGCTAAAATCCTGCATAATCAGACCGCCAGGGAGGTTAAACCCTATTTTTTACAACCCCGATATGCAATAACTAACTCTTACTAGCTAGTTAATCTAAACATGTCCCCATTTCTTCCTGTTATCTGCACCTCAACTTCTGTTGCTTAATTTATCTTAAAGTAGATGAAAGCCCTATCTAGATGGCTTTTAATGTGCTATACCACTGTGTATCATAACTTTTTTTTATAAAATACTGTTTTTACTTGGTTTTTATCCTTTTTTGCATCCTGTTGCTACTGATCTCCTCCAGCCTCTTTCAGTTCCTTCCTGTCAACATGCACTTGCTCCATTGTAAACTGCACATTATTCTTCTCTGCTGACTTTTCGATGGGACAGCAGTGGACAATGTCTATGGTCAGCACGGCCACGTGTAGTCTCCACCAGCAGCACATGAAGAAGGGAAAGGGACGAAATTGGGAGACAGTTGTCACCCTACATGTGGAAGTGCCTGCAGAAGCACCTTTATGTCAGGATTTTGACAAAAGATTCAGATTAAAAAATATAGAAAGCAACTTTTGAAAAGACATTACTACTTTAACCTCTGGAGATATTCTTTACCGTTTTGATTGTGGGATTTAGACAGCATTTACATCCTGTTGCTTCATTCAGGATGGGATTCTATTGGTAAGCTCCTGTCTGTCATGGATTAAATAGTTTGTGTATTGTATAAATGTGCATATTCACATACAAATACATCATTTGTCCCATGGATACTACCTTATGACAAGTAAGGGAGATGATGTTCCAAACAATAGAGCAGTATAATCGTGCTAAACATACTCTTCCAGAGCTGTTTAGTACCTGGTAAAACCATAATGCTGCTGATTTACAATAGCTTGTAATAAAATGTTCTGAGCATGTTCTTTTCAAGGAACGAGGTGTGATATTCTGAGCTTCACAGTTGCTCTGTTGCCAAGGGCATGTGTCATCAGTGTGACTATGGTAACCAGTTAAGTGGGATAAAAGAATAGAGTGGGGCTGTCACAGCCTATTAAACTAGCTGTAAATACACATGAGACCCATAATATAAAGAGAATATACACTTACCTTTCATCAGCCTCATTTTTCCTTTAAAGTAAATAGTCTCTCAAAGACAGAGGGAGAAAATATGGACTTTTTATGATGGTGTATTGGGTTTGATGTAAAGAAAGAATACATATACTGTATACAATAACACCATATCTCTGCATGGAGCATGGAACTGAATCACATATTGAACTGAATCAGCATGCATTGTTTTATTTGTATAGCAGTGCTATAGTACAGTATTATATGGCAGTAATAAAATGGCAGTAAGTAAAGCAGATAAAATGAAAGATGCTTGATTAAAAGATGAAGGATTGCATGATAATATAAGTAAATACCCCTGTGACCAAATATATATATATATATATATATTTATAGAACATTAATTTAAAGCGTTTTTTTTTAACTGTTTGGCTATATCTACTGCTTGCCAGCAGTAGATATAGGCAAAAAAAACGGAGGGTTTAGAACCCCTTTAAGCTGAGAGAAAACGTCCTTGAAAGTAAAAAATCTCTTTTAAAGTGAACATACTATTAGCCTTTGGCACGCAACCTCAGTGACTTGAAATGATTGAAGCCAAACACAACCAGGAAAATAACATTTTTAAAACCTGGGTTTAGCAATGGCAGCCTTCATATTTCTCACAAATAAGAACACTATGCAGTTCTGTAGTTTTTTCAGTGTCATGGGGGTTCATTTACTAAAGGCAAATAGGCTGTTCACTTTGCAAGGAAATTTGCACTTTGCAATCATGTGCAAAGAAAAAAAAACTGAATGTTTGCTTGTACATGATTGGATAATGGAAGTGAGCAGAACTTCACCTCATTTACTAACTAAAGGAAAACTTCCACTGCAAAGTGGAAATTAGTGATTTCACTGACCTGCATGCTAAAACCCTTTTCTGCTCTATACCCACAAGGTTTATGTTTTATACCAAATGTGACTCAGAACTAGAATTTTTACTGTCGTTACTATAAGTATAACTACCATGAAATGATTTTAGAAAAGCCATGTCTACACAACCCAGGTGTTTCAATAGGGGCTTTTTATGCCTCGAGGCTAGCTGATATATTTATGAATGACATTGAGAATTCCCACAATTTGAGCTATTTCTAGTACAGACTTTTGCTTAAAGGATAATGCCATTACAATGATCATTTATTCTTCTGCTGGAAAGGAGATGAAGTTGGTACATAGAAACTGGAGGGAAAAAAATGAATGTAAAATTGAAGAAAAAGATGAAATGTGAATGCTGATGGGTTGCTATTTGCAACAGCTCCAGTTGTGTGCTCATTTTCTTTTCTCTAGTTTTAATGTATAAGACCCAAACATGCTTAGTTTACATTTGGTAAAGAACATATTTGTATCAATTCTGTGGTCTGTTTAAGAAAGAAGAAGGCCAAGTGATTGCTTACTTTTTCCTGAACCCCCACAGATAAAAACAAGTTTATTTTGCAAATTAGCAGTCATCTTTATGAGGACCTCTCTAAGAGTCTATGGGGTTGATTTACTAATGGCAGATAGGCTGTTTTGTTTGCAAAGGGTATTTCCATGTCCCCTTAGTTTAGTGGATGAGGTGATGCTCTGCTGACTTTGATCACTCAATCATGTGCAAGCCACATTTTTCTTGCATGTAATTGGCTAAGCATTGCAAAGGTAATGTTTATGTGACGGTCTTCTTCATTGGGACACACATTTGAATTGATAAGTTCCTGGACTAAATGCACCATTCCCCAGTAAATAACTGATATAACTGATGAATGTATTTTTGGCACTTCAAGGGTTTGGATAGATTTGACTGAATACATTGAAGCTGTACAGAAGTATCTTAGCAGGCACAACCAAACTATTGTGAATTGTGTATTCTAGTGCACAGGTATTCTTTGGGCAGATGCTCTCTCCTAACAGTACCATTTATCTAATATATAACAGACTGAGCAGGAATACAAACCCACTATTGTGATCCATCTGTCTGAGACTGCAGGAACATTTTCTTCTTTTTCCTGTGTTATCTGTAGCTATACTGTTATCACACGCTGTACATGAAATAATTATATAGAGAATGCCCATATGGATTTACATTTGTTAACACATCTTGAATTTAAAGATTTCTACAATTATTTTTATTTAACCCTATAGCTGTTTTTCCTATTGTCCGGTGGCTCTGCTGCTGTAAAATAAAAAAGAAAACAAAAACTCTCCCGGCCGCCCAGGAGAGAAACACTGATGTGTCTTTTTTTCTTTATTCTGACATGAGCGATGTCAGAATAAAAATACAAAAAAAAAAAGAATTTGGCCGCTCGGCCAGCTTCGGCTTTCAGCACGGCTCAGCCGAGCCGCTGCATATGCGTTCGGCTCGGCTGAGCCACTCGCCCATGATCGAGAGCTGTACGGGCTATTGTGAATAGCCCGTACAGCACCCCTTCGGTTCTACTGAACCGAAGGGGTCCTGGGGCCGAAGCTAGCCGAAGGATTGGCCGAAGCTACGGCCAGATCCTTCGTCAGCTTCGTGAATAGACCCCTATGTGACACCATTAAAATACCAATATATGTATAATGTACATAATAAGGTTGTTCTTGCACAGTAATGTAACTAACATAGTTGATGGGAATGATTTGTATGTATGGACATGTTCTTGTCTCAAGTGTCTTTTTTTCCCCAGACCGAAACACTCAGTCGAGAAATATGCTTCTTGTACTAGAATTGACTATAACTGTTGTTCTATTTTCTTTATAGTATTTCATATTTCTGAGCCATTTTGTAAGCTTTGCTATTAATTTGATAGTCCTGTAACATAGATGAGGTCAATTATTTTCTTTAATACCCCTCTGTTGAGAGAAATTCAGTTTTAATATAGGCAAACAACTGTAACGTGGTTCAGTGTACATACTGTGGATTAGCATATAGCTGTTTACTAAAATGTATGAGCACTCTTAATCTACACAATATATAAATGGGTATATGGTTATGACTGTGGTATTAAAACACAAACAGTGCAACTTAGTATACCTGAGTTACACATATGTAAAATAATGTATTAATTGTCCAAGCAAAATACATATTACAGTGCCAGGAGATAGATTATACAGAATGCCTTATCATTTGGATCCCTGGATTATCCTAATATAATATAATAATAACATTACATTGATGGGCTTTTTTTGTGTTTTCTTTTTTAATAAAGGACTAGTCAAAAACCTGGATTTTTTTTGTGATGTGTTTATTTACAATTTTACTATTTATTTGGTGAATGAGTAGGGGTAACAAATACCCCTTACTCTTTCATGGGGGTGGGGGGGATCCTTATGAAAGGGGAACCCAGATACAGACCCCCACAACTCTTGGACCAGGGTTGTGGGAAAGGCGCCCTTATCCTCATCGACCTGGGGACTAGGTGCTTTGCTATGTTAAAGGCATGTGGCCTGGTATGGTGTGGAGGGTGCACTATCGTGTCCTCCCTTTTCTGCTCTGCCAGGCTGCTGCTCGGACCAAGGGTCTGAGACCCCATGCTTTTTTATTTTTTTGTTTCTTTGTCATTGGGGTCCCCCTTAAAATTTCTACCAGACCTAAGGGATCTGGAAGGAATTAGGGGGGCCCACATTTTTTTTGTTTCTGTGGACTGTCCAAAGTTAAAAAGAAAAAAGTAAACGTCACTTTTTTATGTCACTTTTCTGCAACTAATTTTCTTTTAACACATCTGAAATTAATGAAAATGTCAGATTCAGATGAATCCAAATTCCCGAAACGAATTGACTTTCAGACCCAAATCACGAAAAACTAAATAACAAAAAATCTGAAATGAAACAAAACGAAACAAATTTTTTGCCAGCGCACAAATCACTGGCGCAACTATCACCATAGCAACCAACACAGTCACTATGGGGCTCGGGGCAGAGGGGGGCCCAGTAAGGAGTGGGTTAAGGCACAGATAGGGCCGGCTTGGATCGCCTCAGTATACCTGATGGAAATCGGTGCCAGCTACACTCAGGCAGCGGCGGCCCTCTATTCAGCTAGTTTAGAGAGCCGCTAGCTGGGGCCCTAGTAAGGATAGCCTAAATAGAGAGCCCCAGCCTCCAGTTCTACTCTCCAGACCCCAGGTGAGAGCCCTCACTGACCACCAGGGAGTCACTGACCACCAGGGAGCCCCGCATTGACCACCTGGGAGCCAATGACTGCCAGGAAGCACCACACTGACAACAAGGGAGCCACTTGCCACAAGGGAGTCACTTGCCACCAGGGAGCCACTTACCGCAAGGGTGGTGGACTGTGGGGTGTCTCACCCACCAGTGACCTCACCACTTGTCTCTGTTTGACACTGTATGCATATGAAAGGAGATGTAGCACTCACTGGAGGGGGTGGTTAGCAATAGTACAAGTATTCAGGTAAATGTTAAGCCACAGTGTTGATCAATTCATACACTATCAAGGTACCTTGGTTTGTTTTCACTAGGTGACGTGGTACTGTTACATAAAACTCAGAGTCAGTCACTAACCTTAGCTTCTGCACATATCCAGATAAATGGTTGCATACGCTGATTAACAGGAAACCATCTAAGTGCCTATAGGAGTCCCAATTTGCAACACTTTTTGTCCACAAAGCTTGTTGACATTTTTGCTGATGTTAGTCCAGGTTTTGGTCCAGCTACTTATACTAAGGAAGTGCTAAAATACCAAACGGTGTGTGTTATCCAAGATTTTTGTGCAAAGTTTATTTCACAATAAAACGTGAATGGATTTCTATCATTCCCTACCCATCTAAAACTACTACTAATAATAATAATAATAAAACTTTTAAAAATACATACACCTATTTATTAGAGATTAAAATCTCTTTAGATGCTCAAATTAAAAATTGCACTTATTATCTTGCAGCCTCTAAACATCCTGAACTGGGGAACCAGCATTTGCATAGGTTTCCCATGCTCTTGGGGATTTGTGATGGCTAAAGGTGCCCATACACCTTACGATTATCGTACGATAATCGTATGCGATCGACTTTTCGTACGACAATCGTAACGTGTGAATAGAGTGCCCGACCGATAGTACTGTACAATCGTACGACTTTTGACGGTCAAGCATGTTTGAAAACTTTGGTTGATCGTACGATGTTCGCATGGTTGGTGGCGTTTCCGTCCGTCAAAAGTCGTACGATTAACACTGCGCATGCGCAAACGAAAATAATTGCGGTCAATTACCGCAAGTCGTCCAGGTGTTTTTTTCTAACTACCGCTGATTGAACCTTGCGATAATCGGGGCAGGATGGGGCCGTCGTACGAAAATCGTACGACGGTTCGATCATCGGACGAAAAGTTTCGTCCGATAATCGTAAGGTGTATGGGCACCTTAAGAGTGTCTAACATTGTCTCTCTATACGTTGAATCCTCTCTCTTCATGTATGACAGGGCTGATCAACTCCCTGATCATCATTGTACAGCTAAGCTCTCCACAAGAATATTTGCACGCACGTACATCTTCTGATGGATCACTGCCTGCTGTCAGTGACAGTAGTAATGTGCCCAGTAATGCATATGATGTTGTGGGTACTGCTGTAAGAAAGTTTAGGGAACCCCTCTGCAATAATTTTTGGGTGGAGAAGAGATACAGAACATCCCCAAAATAACCTTTGAGTTAAATAAACCACCAAGACCTGAAGAAAAGACACACACAAAAAAAGTAATTTAGTATGTATATAGACACAACAGCAAATCTATTTTTAAAATTAAATACTATATAGAAAGATATTGTATGACAAAACCACATTCCATTGAAGAAGCACACATTGTAGATTTCCTATGTATGCTTGAACTATTGCATTTGTATTTTTATCTTAGCTTCGAGGAATGGGAAACTTTAGCATTCATAAATACATTTCAGATACTTAATATCTTTCAAGACTGGATGCAGACTAATTTATCATCACAGCGAAATTATTATTCTTTCACTCCTATAGCACAAATAAAACTTGAAATATGAATGTTTTGTTTCCTCAATAAAATTTTACAGTGTGACAAGATAATATAATGTGGATGTGAGCATTAAAAAAAACATATAGCTGCAACAATAAAATAATACGGAATTAAATGTAATTGATATCAATTTTCCTTTAGAACAATGCTAGGTAAACATTGTGCTTAGCTATAAAACACACTATAAACCACTGCATACATTTATGACCATCTGCAATATTTATTTGCTTAACTGGTTTATGTTATTGAACAATTCATTGCTATAACATGATTATAGGAATGGGAATATTGGACAGTACAAGGTGCTATTAATTGTAACCATTTTCCTAGAAGCCTTTTTTGTTTTGGTTATTTATAGTAATTAAAAATGTAATTGCAAAAAAAATAAAGTGAATTATTTGTTTCAACAAGGCCTGTTTTTTTCACTCACTGACTTAATGCCCATCTCCACCTTTGCAGATGTATTTAAAAACAAACATATGCCAGCAATGTACACCAAGTGTACACAAAGTAGGCATATGCAGTTGCTGTATATCGGGGTGGGAAACCTCGGGTCCTCCAGCTGTGGTGAAACCACCTCATAGTATATCATCTCATAGTCAATAATAATATATTGAAGATGACAATAAGATCATTATGATTGACTAAACTGTCTTTCATATCTAATTGATATACCATAAACATTTTAAATAATGAATAAATAATAAAAGTAAGTCCTTCCTGTGCTTGTTATAATGTGTCTGCTGGGCTTGACATTTTAATTGTTAGCTGAATATAATTAATCGTCTAAAATTTTTAAAAAAGTAACTTCATTCCCAGGTTTATATTCATCAAAGTAACACATACAGTGATTAAGAAATCAATTTGTTGTATGAATTATTATATCATATTTATTTATTCAGCTCACCATCATTTCAGTATTAATTACCATTCTAATATACACTAGAAATGGAGAAGGCATTCTTTGGGCAGTTTATTTTGCTTTATAGCATTTTGTTCACTTTTTATTTCCATTAATATTTATTAATTTTTTTCCAAGACAGTACAAAAATAATAGAAATAACATAAAAGAGAAGGTATAAATTAGAGTTGGGAATGGATTACAAGGGAATGACCAATACAGGGGGGAGGGAAGGAAATAAATAACAAAGAAGGACAAATTGTCCACAACATAACCAAATACTAAGGCCAGTCTTCTCAAAAGTAGAAACTTGAAGTCATTGTAGCATACTGTAGAGATGATGCAACCATAAGTTCCACTCTCTCAAAAATTTGGTATAAGAATTATTCTTGAACGCTAACAGCTTTTCCATTGTGCATTGATTATTGAAATCTCTTATTGCTTTCAGAAAGGAGGGCGGAGTAGAGGATTTCCACATCCTTGTTGTATTAATGTAGCCTCTAATAGTATATGAAGTATAACCCGTCTAGCCGAGGGCTGGAAGTTCTCAATTCCAATATATAGTATAGCTAATTCGACAGTAGGAATAGCTCTGAGCCCTATTTATTCAAAGTGTGGTAATTTTGTACCAGAAGGTGTAACAATATACATGACAAAGTTTATGAGTAAGGGAGTGTAACGACTATAACGCTGCTTAACATATTTGGGATTTACCTGATATGGATCTGCAGAGTGGATTCTTCTACAGTTGCGGGGAGGTGACAAGGCAGTGCCTTGCAGGATGCAAGGATGCAGAGGAATGGCTGTGCTATGTAGCACATGTGATGAAACGCATGTCTCTTAATGGGAGTCTCAACAGAACAAGTATCAATTCCCTGTAATACCTCATACAGAGACAAGGCTTTAGTTAGGTTCAAAATAGAATATGTAGGTGACTGGTATTACATCATACACTTCACTTGAGGTATAAAGGTAAGGAAGTCCAAGTGATTTCACATGTGTACCTGTATTCCTCAAGGTCTTGGAGGTAATGTTGGTGTATATATTCCCACAGATTTAACATCACCCACAGCAGCAACCTCTCGCCAGTACAAGTAGATGACCACTGCATAGCTAACTTTTAAATAAACTTGCATGAGCATGTACATAGATGTGATAATACTAGCGGTTAGCTGTGATGGAGGCTCTGGGTTCAATTGATAGCGGTAATCCTGATGTGAATAGCATATCCTGAACGTGAAGGTAGCCAGCTTCCAGGATGCAAAGGATTAAGTTCCAGTATTGCGAATTCAATCTGAGATGGGTAAGTAGAAACAGAGTGAAGCAATCCAGGAAGGCGAGGGTTAAGGCATGCTGTGACTACCTGTCCCAGAGGCCGGAGTGTGGATGGATGACTGCAGGTCAAGGATGGAGAGGACACAGACTCCAGGGGGAAAAGCAACTTTCAGAATGGAGAGCGACAGTATGTGCAGGGGAAATGCTCAGCATCTACAACATTGACAAGATGCCGAGCATTTAAATATATGCTGTTTTAAGCTGCCAGCCGACTGAAGGAGGGAGGAGCGGCGTGATGCCGTGGAAGAGGGCAATGCTCGGCACGGTACCCAAATCATCACCCCGTGAGTCTGTCACAGGGAGCTAATGCTGCTGTATTTACTCCAACATTCTGCCAAGAGTTAGTGCTTTTAAATTTTGATAGGTGGTAGGAGATAAGGTACCATCTCTCAATATTTTTTCTAAGGATTTCCCCATGGCTTGGGAAATGGAAAGCGCTAAAGGTGAGAAGCTTTTTATCACTCGGAGACAGTAAATTGCAATAATATCTCCTGTTATGGTTATCTAACCATACCTATAATGGTTTGGAAGAATAATGAAATGCCACTGCATGTTTTTGATGGGTTACTCAAATAAGAGTGCACTTTGGAGTCTATTAGGCAGTCAGCGAGGTCATGGTTGGTTTAATAGGTGATGTATTTGAATATACATATAGTAATCTGAGGTAGGTAGCTGGAATTCTTGGGCTAGTGTGGAAAAAGATTTATATATAGTTTACCTACAGTATATATGCCCCTTGTTATCCAAGAGCTTGCCTTTAGCTCTGTGATAAAGTATTCCAAAGATTGTAGGGGCTTAGTGATTTTTACTTAAAGGAATACTAGCAAGTAAGTGGAAGTTAATAGTTCATAATGCCAGATATTTAGTATTGGGTATGGCCACCTTTTTGTATAAGAAGTAAAAAAGAATTTGGATTGTTTCCAAGGAAAGTTTGAGTTTCTACATTAGTCCAATGCTTATCTGGTTCAAGAGTCATCAAAACTTTGTTTGTTTCAGGATAACAGCTCTATAGTAGTTATATATTGCTCCATTCACAGAATAGTTCTCTATGAATAAGCCTTTTGGTGAAACATGTTAGAGTTGGAGGAGCCTGCGCGTGTTTACAGCATGGTTTGACTTCGGGAATAAACAGTATGCAGCTCGTGATACCAGTCGTCTGTGTGGCAATAATTCTGTAAGAAATCGACCATGGACAATTTGGGGTACCGTATTTTGCACACAATTTTAACCTCGGCATGTTGGGTATCTATTTACTTATCGTAACCTCCTCTTTTATATATATTTTTTAAATGTGTATTATATTGTGTTTTAGGCACTAAAATTAACTTAAGTGCTTTTTATATTCAATTTTTGGGTTTGATAAAGAGTTACGCTAATATCGCTTGTAACGTTAGGTATTGTTTGTATTTTCTTTGCTGGCCAGCCAATCTCCTGCTCCCCTCTCCTCTTCCCCCTCCCTTCCTCTTTCCTCTCTCCTCACCTCCTCATTTATCCCTCCCATCCCACCTTCTTCTTCCTTTTCCTTCCTTTTTTTTATCTCCCTCTTAACTCCTCCTTTCTCCCTACTCCAAGCTTGAAGATATATATGTAAAGCTTTCAGAGACTTTTCAGGGAAGCCGAGCTGTGAGAGATGGAGCCAGCTGTTTGTTTTATTTAGATTCATTATTGAGAAAAATGTTTAGGGTTTAATTCTGAGTTAATAAGGTAATGTTTGTGTTTTAGATGTGTGACTGCATGTTGTATATGCTTTCTCTTTGTTAGGTATTACCACGTGCACCAAAGTGAAATAAATAATTCTAGGGCAAATATTCACAGATATCTCTATTTACTATCTATTTATTTACTTCGGGGAAAAAATGTGTCCAGCCCTTGAAACCAGTCATTTGTGCAGCAGTTGTTCCTTTGGGATCCAGCTCTACAGTAGTTATATATAGCCCCATCCACCCAATAATTTGTGCTTGGGTAGGATGCCTGTGTTACATTTGAATTTGTGATAATTTTATACATACTATTTTAACCACAGTGTCTATTTTGACATAAGTTTCAGGGCATGAAGACACGGCCGCAGATCATGAATTCATCCTCTTATCATGTCGTCTTTGCTCCTTTACAAACCCTCCAATTTAACCTCTGCTTTACTGACTCGCTGTTTGAAACCATTCTATTTGAATATATTCCTGCAGTCCTCTGTAACATGGTACACTGAATTAACCAACTGTTTAACTTACAGCTATATTGTTCAGACTGACTTACTTTTGTCTGATCAAACAGCTGATGTTATCTTTACGGCCTTTGCTGTCTTATCTTAGTGTGAATGATTTGTTCTTTCATCCCATGTGTCTTTTATGAGTTTCTAATTGATTAAAAGACATATCCCTCCCCATTCCATATTCCTATATATTTAGATCAGCCTTTAGGGGAATGCACTCTTTCTAGATGTCTATTTAAAGCAAAATGTATTTTTTGATATGTCAGTTCATTGAACTTGGGAATTTTGACTTGGCAAAAACAAGAAAGTACTGTATCTATAAACAGTGTTCTTGGCAGATTTCAAGTAAACCTGTCTTCATCCCTATCCAGGCCTTTTCTTTCCAGTCTGAATACTACAGTACTCTTCCCACCCTGTAATATGCTCTCTCTTTAAACTTTGATTCCTTTACCAGCCCAGTCTAATTTATATTCCCCTGCTTCCAACAACCAGTCCCCCCTTCTCATGTGCCCTTTAGAATGCCCGCTCGGTCTGTAACAAGCTCACCTCTGTCCATGATCTTTATATCTCCAACTCCTTCAATCCTCCTTGCTGTTACTGAAACCTGGCTTCAGGAATCTGACTCTGCCTCCCCTGCAGCCTTTTCCCAAGGTGTCTTCCATTGAACTCGCTTACCCAGTCTCTATGAATGGAAAGGAGGTGGAGTTAGAATCCTTCTTTTTCCACAATGCACTTATACATTCTGTCTTCACCGCATTCTCTGTCCCTCACCTTATTTGAAGATCACTGTATTAATCTTTCTCTCTGAGAGTTTCTCTGAGAAGTGCTGTGATTTATCAGACTCCAGATAAGTGAAAATTAACTTTGAAAGTGAGCATGGTCTACTCTTTAAGTAAATCAGGCTAATTTCTATATGTCACAAGTAAATTAGGAACCATATATAAATGTGTGATTTGTGGGTTAAATAGCAAGCATTCCCTAGAAACCCAACATAACATCCACTCACCATTTAGTTGTCAGAATCTTCCATAAGGTATAAGTTTGTTAACAGGTGCTTGACACCTATCTATATTTTTAAGTAAAGCACCAAAGTCATAGGAGTTTCTAAACATAATGGTATAGAACAAAAAAGTTGCTATTTTCACAGCATTCAGTCAGTAAAATAAGTTTGCTTTTTCTTCCACTCCTTTAAAGTTATATAGACTTAATTGCATTTATTGATCGAGATTCCAAACTTTATTTTCTGTTACAAGGGAAACAAATAAAGATGCACTAGTTAAATGTAGTTCAATAAAGACTTTTAGGATATCGGTTAAACAGTGCATAAAAATGCAATATGCAGAAAGTAAATTTTATATTGTTGCACACAATTTTTAATAATACTCACAATTCATATATTTAATAGGTTTCCCTATTCTCTCATGGAACAAAATAGCTTACAGAGTAATGCGGGAGTAGTTTATTAGAACAATGAAATATGCCTTTGGGCAAGTTATTTGTAACGCAGTATAATGTGATTATATCTTTTATATAGTTTATACAATCTGTATGTGATAAATAGTTTGAGTATAACAGAAAGATTCTTTGTAGACAATAATAAATAATATTTTCATAAAACAAAATAAAGTGCTATACCTTTTCTGTGAAATTGATATAATGCGGCATGCTTATAATAGCTTAGATTCTTTTTTCATTATAGTAGATTTTCATTGAGTGTCAATGTAACAATGAGTTAATTATTGTTCTATTATACATTTTGTAAAAAAAACTGGGAGGCCTTAGTTTCACTCTACATAATAATTATATTAAATTGGCATAATCTGAAAGCATGTTTTGCATTATGTCTAATCCATAGTGTTTACTCCCATATCATACAGAGCAAGGTGATTTAGGGCCTGTGTTGACGGGTTTGGGCTTGTGCTATTTGCATCAGTATGACATCAGTTTGAGACTTTCCTGAGATCATACAGCATTCATTGATGGGTGCATTTTACCTGCAGTTGACCCCCTTCTGACCTGCCTTTGGCCCGATTTAAGGATGTTTTATATTCCTATAGACTTGTACAGAAATGCAAAACCCATCTGAAGCAAACAAAAGTCTTCCGACACAGGCCTTTATCATGGTGCTGTAGGTAACTTCCCAAAACATTCCAACTGGTAAATTAATTGCCTTTTTACGAGGTAGAGATGGGACTAGAGATCTACCCAAAGGTACAGTGTTATTGTACTGTTCCTCACACCCAACCCCCGCATTTATTCAGCTCTCCATGATACAGTGAGATCCTGCTAAAGCTGGCCATACACCTATAGATTATCTGCAGATTTACTATGGTTAGAGGGAAAAAGTGCAACAGATTCCTCCAACTACGTTAAACTGTGTGAATGGAGGAATTTCCCACTGGGCCAAGCTTCAGTGTCTTGCTAGTCGGCCCCGCTGGCTGTCAACATACCTGAACAATCTGATTGGATGCAGGCATTGTTCAGGTATTTTGAGAGCCAGTGTGGCTGACGCAAGATAGCAAGATACAGTAGCAAGATACTGAAGCTTGGCCCAGTGGGAGAGTCATCCATCTACACAGTTTAGAGTAGATGGAGGAATCTGTAAAAAGACAGCATTTAGGTAAGTGTTTTTTTTCCTTTACTTCTAGTTGCATTTCCTTGAGCTCTAATTTAAAATGTACGTTTTTTGTTTTTTTTTAAACTTTTTAATAAACTTTTTTTCTGCATGTAGAGGCCTAGATCAGGTCAGGGAATATGGCTAGCAACGCTCACAAGATGTAAATATTATACATAGGGAAGATGTCTTGGTAATTTACTCCTCATATTAGCTCGTTCGTTTTTCATGCTCTGCCTAGGCAGACAAGGAGGCCACATCTCCATAAGAATAACAAAGAAAATAACCCATCACAAATATCTGTGGGATTCTACAGTGTAGACTGAGTGCAATGCTTAACGCATTCTGTTTTCATTTCAGCAAATTAGTATAATGTTTTTATACATGGCAGCTATGTAGGTTCAGCTAATCCATAATTACAGTGTTTCATAGTATGCAATCTCCCTCATTAGTTGATTCTTGATGTTATTTTGAATTACATCAAATGTTTTAATTTTTTTAAGTCCAGAAAATGTACATATTTTCCATTTTAGCTGACATGCTTTTGCAGTAAGATTCCCTTGCAATTTATTCTAGAAGAGAAGCAATTAAAGCAAAATACTGCTTTTTGGCATATGCATGTTAATTAATTCAGTCCTTCAAAGATCTTGTTTTATTATCAAGCTCTAATTTGTTTCTATGGCAACAATGCAAATTGTAAGAACATAAATCTTTGTTATGCAGATACTTTGTTGTAACTTGTCATTCCATTTAACATAAACATGGTTTGTTTCTGGATTTACTTCTTGCTTGTTTCCATTATTATGTCTTAAAGAAGTTTTCAGTTTTGAAAAGCGTACTTAGAGCCATTATGACTGACCGCTCTGGAATGCACTGTTTGTGGTGTGAACCGACCCTCAATGTAAAGTTATTAATTCTCAAAGATCGCAATAAGACACTAAAGTGCGGGCTTGTTCACATCATGTCCAGACCAGAACAGTTTGTTTTCGGACCAAAAAAGCACCCCTGTGGTATTTCTGGGCTCTGTTCACACTAGCGCAATCAGTTCCGGTCCAGACAAAAAAAAAATACTGCTTGTCTCAGTTTCTCTGGTCTCGAATGCAGTGGAACACATTGAAACGCATCCAAAATGCATACAAATGCATGAAAACGCACTGGAATGCAGTGGACTGCACCTGAAAGCCCATGTATGCTAAAGAATAAAAACAGCACCGGAACGTGGCAAAATCGCTGTAAAAATGCACTGCACTGCATTTGCAGATCTGCACCAGATCTGGTCCAGACATGGTGTAAAAAATAGCCTCAGACAGTTTCTAACAGCTAAGAAATGTCTTCTGTTTGTTTACATAAAAAGCTTAGATTTTGCTGTCTGTTATGTGAACTTTGTAAAGTTAATTTACAATGCTTATAGATATTAATACATTAATAAGGTATCATAAGTCTCAAAAGCACCTTTCTTAGCCTTCACATCAGTCTTGTGTGTGGGGCCTTGACTTTGATTGGTTTTGGATTAAAGCCTCCCACTCCTAAACCCGATTCATTTTCATTTAAATGTCAAATACCAGAACCTCTACTCCTTACTGAAGTTCTGATATTTACCAGATAAATTAGAGGAGGTGGGGCATAGTGCCAGAAGGGGGCATGGTTTAACCTTGCTACAGCTTGGCATACGATGAAAGAGAACTATATGGGGATACAGAGATCCAAAAAGGGTGTCATGTACTTGGTAGAGGCCTAGCAGAGTACAAGATGTTTCTTAAATCTCTTGTCCAATACCCCCTGGAGTGTAGCAGGGCAAGGAGTGGCATGGGTGCCTGTGGTGGGTCCAGACATGGTTGATCATCAGAAGACCGTGGGCCCAGGAACCCCCAGGTGCAGGTAGCAAAGCCATAGTCAAGGAAAACTGGAGCAACAAACCAAATTGGAAGGCAGAAGCAGGGTCAGAAGCAAGACCAATGTTTGTATCTAATAGGCTGAAACCGTGGCAAAACAGCAGGCAGAAGACAAAGTTAGAACACAAGCCAAGATCAGCAATGGGGAATACAGATATAGCAGGCAGGAAGCAAGCCAGGTTAAATACAGAACAGCAGAATGCAGGTCAGATCATGGGTCACAGGAGCTGGTAACCACTTAGCAAATTTCCTCAGTTGTGCTACACTGTACATAGTGCCTTCCGGACGTCCACGCAAATTCACACTAATGCACAGTCACATAAGTGTGCATAGCCATTACTGGAGAGCACAGGACCATAGTTGTTTTTTTATACACACACTGATCTACGGAACATGGCCATGCACGTCACCTTCCTGACAAAGGGGCAGAATACATTTTGACTTTAGAGAGAAGTGGAGATCCTGTGTAGAGCTAGGTGAGTAGAGTTAACAATTCTTAGAGGGTTATTCACGTAGGAGCCGAAGGATTAAGCCGAAGCATCGGGTTATTCGGCCGCCGGAGCCCTCCGGTTCAGCCGAACTGAAGGGCTGCTGTGCGGGCTATTCACAATAGCCAGTAAGGCAGTTGAAAGGCTCAGCCGAGCCGAAAGTATATGCTTCAGCTCGGCTGAGTCAAAATCACAGCCAAATCGGGGAGAACGGTCTGCCAAAGCAGACCCTTATCCCGCAAATGTAAACAACTGGGCGGTGGCAGCCGTGATGTCAAGGCTGGTTCCACCCAGTTGTTGTCATTCAATGACAGCCTAGCATCCTCAGGTCATTTGAGGCCACTGGGCTGTCACCAAATGACAACAACTGGGCAGAGCCAGCTGTGACATCGGTAGCTTCATGGCTGGGTGCTGGAATAGCTCCCTAAAGGCACCACTGATCAATATGGTGATAAAAAGGGTGCCAGCACACCTTCTCCTGAGAAAGATTGATTTATTTGTGTTACTTTGCTAAATGAGTAAAGCATGTTCACTTTGAAAGGGATTTTTTTACTCTAAAAGGGTATTTTCACTTGGCTTAGTAAATATCTTTGAAAGTTCACTTTGCAAAGAGTACCCAATCACATGCAAGAAAAATTAGGAACTTTGCTTGCACATGATTGGGTGACTGAAAGTGACACTAAACTCAGGTGTTAAATCTTAGAAATGCATTCAAGTACATTAACTATTAACAAAAATGTATCTTATGTGTGCATCACTCAGCTGTAGATCCTCAAATCATGAATTTGTGCTGACACTGACTTCCTTCTGGAGGGTGGCTACTTTTGTTCCCCATGGTCCCTGTGTGTGTAGTAAACTAAACATGAGATTGTAGTCCATCATGGGAGCAAGCTTGGAGTGGCAGCTACATTACAACACACACAGGGACCATGGGAAACAAAAGAAGCCACCCTACAGAAGTAAGGACAGTGTCAGCATTAATTCAGAGATAACTTAAGGGTCTACAGCTGAGTGATATACAGATAAGCTGCATTTTTGTTAATAGTTAAGGCGCTTGAATGCATTTTTAAGATTTAACTCTTGAGTTTAGTGTAAAGACAACTTCCCCATATTCACTAAGCTAAGTTAAATTCCCTTACAAAGTTAACATGCTCTACTCCTTTAGTAATTCAACCCCAATGTGTCATACAGCAATCACAAAGATTCTTTATCAAGGCATATATGGTTCTGAAACATCACATTGCACTTTTGTGATTGCTGCATGAGATAATAAAGTATTATTTGAGAGAATACATTAACATCGTCACAGTACAATAGCAATTTATTTAGGTAAAGAGATTAAACTTTTCTAGTGTGGCTTTTTTTCTGATTTAGTTTACTTGCATAAAGACTGAAGAAGTTAATAGTATGCTTCTTCATGAAGAGTTTTGATCATTGTTGAAGAGCTCCCAGAAACACTAACATCCTAAATTAAATACGATGCCTCAAACATATTTAAAATATATGACCTCCTTCTGAGCAGCACGTTAATAGTGTCACTTGTAAATTAGTAAGAATAATTTCTGGTGACTTCCTATTAGCAAGTCAAATAGCACTGTGTTCTAGAGAAATACCATGTGGTGTCATGTCACCAAACAATACTTTGACTTTACTAACTGCTGTTTATTAAATTCTCTTTCTAATTGCTAGAAACAGCTAAAATGTGACCTGGATATTGGTGTTATTTAAAATGGAGCCACAGGGGAAAGGCACAGATTGGTAACTTAGCAACCTGCCCTAACTATTGGAATTTTTAAATGGCCCATGACAGAGTAGCAGTCATTGACATTTTACTTTCCCTACTCTGTACAAGTGTTAATAACTGTCTCTAATTATTTCTTACAACTCTTTGCTTAAATGACCACAACTCAAGCCTTAGCCTATTTTATACAGAATATGATTCACTCATGAGATGGATTTTGCATTTCTATTTTTAGTAGGTCACAAAGACAAACTCTACTTTGTGTTTAGCAATATGGCTAGAATGTTGACAAATTAGGACTTTTGTGCTGTTGCCTATTATTAGGCAAGAAGAAAGAGCAAAACAATAATAGTTATAATGAAGCATAGCAGATGTGAATAACCTTATTGTATGTCAACTGAGAGACATTTTGAGTTATGAATGGTTAGAAACGTTTGTCCTACTTCACTCCACTGTATAAGGGGTACTGAGAGATTTTTAGCCTCTTCCCTTGGGGTGAAGTAGAGAGTGCCATGCTCCACAGTAAACAAATTATCTGCATGCAGAATAATTAAAATTCAAGCTTTAAATAGCAGCAATAGCAGCTCAAGCCTTGCACTATGGAGTAAAATAGGGATAATAGTGGGGTGCTTTAATAGTAAGAGGCCTTACACATGTAACAATCAGTTAACTGTTACAATAAGCAGCAAACATGCAAAAAAGAGACAATATGTGGCAATAAATGGGCAAGTATGACTATATAGAGAAAACCTTACAATATGTGGGCAACAAATGGGTAATTGTGACTATATGGGGGCAAACATCCAGTCATGACAACGAAAGGATAAATTTGGCCAAAAATTCCTCCCCCTATCCCCCAAAAAACCTGGCTCCAGCAAAAAAAACCTCTCCGCTAGCAAAAATTCCCCAACCACAGAAAAATATGTACTAATAAAGCCTCAGAAAACCCCCCTCCATCAGCAAAGCCCCCACCAGGAAAAAAAAAGAAAAACATTCTGCCCAGCAATCCTTTCCCCAGCAAACCCCTCTTTCTATTAAAACATTTACCAGACCTCAGATACAGTGGTGCTTGACAGTGTAGTGAATAGTGTAGTGAATAGTGATGGGCCGAACACCCCCATGTTCGGTTCGAATTCCAACTTTCGAACATGGCAAAAATTTGAATTCGAACTCAATGCAAATCTATGGGGGTAGAACTGTAAAAATCAAATGTCCCCATTTGGAAGCCTTATATGCAATTTATTGGCCATAAAAAGGGTATGGGGATTTTGGTACTGCCCTGGGCGCCACATGCTCTCGGCACTGGGTGGGTGATTTTCCAGGGTCGCCCCACAAGCCCTCTTCCCCACAGGGCCTCTTCCCCACAAGCCCTGGGGCATTGGTTGTGGGGGTGCAGGCAGGGGGCTTATTCACATCAGGTTACCCCTTTAATAAAGGGGTACCCAGATGCGCCCCCCCCGTGAATTAGTAAGGGGTACCCCTACCCATTTACTAAAGGGTTCAATAAAATTGTATAAAAGAGGCCAGACTTTTGAAAAAATCCTTTATTTGAAAAAAAACAAGATACGTTTTTGACAAGTCTTTTATTTTTTAAAAATGGATCCACCGACGTAATCCAGCGTCAATCACGACGTCCAGCGTTGTCCACGACGACTTGATATGAAATAAAAAATAAAACAATAAAAAATTAAATAGTAATAAGAAAAAAAAACGACCGCTGTCCCGTCCGCTTGCGACGAACCCCCGCTGCAGAATGGCATTTTGACAGATGCCGGCAACATATAAACATTTGGGCGGAGCTAGCAGTGACTGCTAGCTCCTCCCAACTGTTTACAGTTGTAAAAGGTGAGCCATGATTGGGCAAAGTCATCATGACTTTGCCCAATCATGGCTCTTACAGAGCACTGGGCCCTGATTGGGCAAAGTCTTACACCTGACCTGTGGTCAGGTGCAAGGCTTTAGCCTATCAGGGCTCACAAGGCACAGAGCCTTGCTGGACGCCCTGACAGCCGCCGAACACAGGAACTGCCGATGTTCGAGTCAAACTCACACTCGACTCGAACATCAAGCCCATCTCTAGTAGTGAAGTCTTTTTGAGCTTCCCCTTGGCTGTGTCATGTAACACATCAGAGCAGAGGTTTATCTTAGGAGAGCTTTCCTTGGCTCTGTGCCATCTTTGAATCTGCAGTGTGCCATCTTTGAATCTGCAGTCTGACTGGGTTGTTGGAGGTTGTCTTGCATAGCTGTGGGTAAAGTGGCAATGTGCATCCAGCAGGGGGTGGGGTGTTTCTGTTCCTATGTGGCGGTAAAACATCAGATGTGTTACCAAAAGGAATTTGAAGCTGCTAGACTTGTAAAATCAGTACTTAAAATCACATTTACTGAGTAAGCTGTACCAAAAAGAAAGCAAAGGGCAAATAACCAGTCACCAGTATTCTATGTGGGCTCCCTGCTGCTAACCTTTTCTACATTACTGACTTACCCCCACTCTATGTGTAGGCTGCCTCCTTGATGACTAGTAAACTGATGACTGGCAGGGCAATGATCAAGAATCAAGAGTTGGAAATAGCACAGAATAAATTAAGCAGAAGCAGGGAGATCCTTGCACTTCATGTCCCCAGGTGCAGCTCTCTCTGCAGCATGGAGACTAAGGGGGTGATTTACTAACCTAAACACATGCACGCACTAGGTGCGTGTGATTTTTACACAGCAAAAAGTATTTACACAGTTTAGACAAAAATGGTTAGCTCATGCATTTACATTCCTGCATTCATCAACGCAAGCAACACAATGTAGAGCTAATTTACACAACATCACCTTGCAATTCATGCAGGGCTTTGCACAACACACCTGCTGGGTGTGTACACACTACAAAGGTGTCTAGATTCCACCAATAGATCATGCTGGGAGGGAACACACTACAGAGGTGTATACTTGTTCGTGGCATGTTTATAAGGTTAGTAAATCAACCCCTAAATCTCATTCCAGATCTCATGAGTCTAGCAGTCGGCTGTGGAAGATTGATGATCTTATACCTCCAAAATACAGCGTCAGGTACACAGCAAGTGCATTGCTAATTTTTAGGAGGCAATCAAGAGACAAAAGATACATTTTTCAGTGTACTGGGTAAGCACAATTAATATTCTAGATGTTCCCTATAACACTTCACTTTTTTAGTTCAGGTCCATTTTAAAGTAATTTACTTAAAACAAAACTATAGGGAAGCCGCTAAAAACACAGTTTAAACTGAACATTGAAACAAGCATTTGTAATTCTACTCAGCTTCTTGAGATTTAGTCACTTTTTCCTACAGCATAGCCAGGTCCCTGACCTCAATTTTCTTCTCCGAAGTGAAACTTGGAAAAGGACCTGCCCTAGCCTGTCACTGTATATTGAAGGAGCAGCAGCACACTGATGAGGTCATCACTCTGTTCTCTCCTATGGGCAAGTGAATTCTGTGTTCGAGTGACAGCTTTATGCTGTAAAACTCATTTTTGCTTCAGTGCTTGAAGCTGATATAAAGAAAGATTTAAGTATAATTTAAAATACATTTTTTAATAACACACATGACTGGATTATATGAGATTTTGTATGTCTATAGTTCTGCTTTAAAGCAACTCGGTTGTAGAGTTTGCTATTCAATGTCTTAATAGGATCAATGAGTAACAGGAAGGTTACGGTAGATACTTTGTTTATAGTACAGTGTGCTATATGTATACACAACTGGAGCAATAGATCTAGGCCGTTGGTAATGTGGGCATGGTACTTTACTGGAAGCTCTCATCAGAGATTTGGAAGAACAAATGTAACTCTTAGGGAAACTGGTAATCTTGATAGAAGTCTCCTGCTCACTGAATAAGTTGTTCCTGAGGTAGATGCTGGGGGTGGAGAGATGTCTCAGGATGAAAGTAGCAGTTCTAGGGGCTACTGGTCCTTCTAGTAATCAAAGAGAGCCGCTCATCTATCAGTAGTAGTAGGTACTGTAAGATGGGAAACCGTGGACTGGTGATGTTTTATAGGATACTATCAGGAAGATGAATAGAATCATTTGTCACTAGGTTTTCCACAACATAACAGTTTGCTGTCTCATTGGTGGAGGTGTGTGGTGGATTTACCAAGTATACCATACCAGGAGGAGCTGGGCATGACCCAGCTTTCTTTGTCCATGATAAGAGCAATGACAGAATATATTGAAAGTAGACAGTTCTTAAAAATCAGTTCAGAAAACTATACTGTAAGTTGAAGGAAGGGGCCCTTCCCTTGTATTCTCTGGATTATAACTTGTGTCATGTGTAACACAATTGTGTGTATTTCTGAGTGTGGGGTGTGTATTTCTGTGTGTGTGTGTGTGTATTATTGTGTGTGGGTGTGTGTTTCTCTGCGTGTGTATATCTATGTGAATGTGTGTGTGTGTTTCTGTGTTTATGTGTGTGGGTGGGGGGGTTAGGGTGTAATTATTGTGTGTGTGTGTATTTCTGTCTGTGTGTGGGGAAGTGTATATTTCTCTATGTGTATCTCTCCGTGTGCATATTTGTCTGTGTGTGTATTTATCTGCATGTATTTCTCTGTAGTCGTATTTCTGTGTATGTATTTCTCTGTGTGCGTATTTCTGTGTGTGTATTTCTCTGTGTGCGTATTTATATGTGTGAGTGACTGTGTGAATCTTTTGATCCTCTATGATTAAAATTAAAACCCGTGAGGAAAAAAGACACACAATATATTTAGGCTCTATTGAAACATGTGCAGATGGAAATAGTCCTAATTTCTGCATTCATTTTTGCTGTATTTTTGAGCAAAAGGTACATTAGATAATATTGAATGATAATACACCACCAAAGCACCAAATGCTTAGATGTGAAGTGCTGTCTGTGACTTTAGTATGGAAGTCCTCATACACCTCCCTCTAAGTCCTGCTATAATAGCCAGGTCTCCGGTGTAAGTACAACATCCTGGTTTGTCTCCTGGGAGTGCATACCTCATATATTCCCATGAATATTTCACTTGGCAGGTGCTGGTGTCCTCGGCCTTCTAGTCTGTTCTCCACAGCTGAGCCCTGGCTGTCTAAGCAGGATGAAAAATGAAGGAGATTTTCCTGCTAGGGTCAGACAGCAGTAATAGCAGGTGGGAGATCAAACCCTGCCGTATTATGGTCAAAACTGGAAAAGAAAGAAAAAAAAGATGTTTCATAGGGTTCCTGGTCATCTCTTTTAGGTTTTGCTGCTAACAGATTGAATTTCAAAGGTTGATTTTGTTACAGATGTGTGCGCTCAGCCTATTTTAATGTAAGCTTGCCTTCATAAAACATTAAATATACCAGCTCTATCCAGGGCCGGTGCAAGGATTTTTCCCTACACAGGCAAAAGTGCATTTTTCTGCCTTCCTCCCAGCGCCCTCAGACAGCTGCCTAGGCAGCCTTAAGCTAGCACCTGCCCTGCATAGACATGCCATAAGGCAGCACTCCGAAACTAACAGGAGATCTGAAATATGCAAGATACAGGTCAAAACAAATATTTCAATGTAACAGAGGTTTTCACACTGACTGCCAATGTAACGGAGGAATTCACACTGACCAGCAATGTCATAGAGGTATTCACACTGACCTCCAATGTAACAGAGGTATTCACACTGACCTCCAATGTAACAGGGGTATTCACACTGACCACCAATGTAACAGAGGTATTCTCCCTCACCAGCAATGTAACAGAGGTGGAGAAAAGATTTAACCACACAGGGTATAGGGGCTTCTTTTCAGTTAGAGCGGTTACATTTTGGAACTTGCTGCCACCAGCAATGGTATCAGCAGAGAGTGTTGAATCATTAAAAAAGCATTTAGATACCTTCCTCAGAGACCATAACATACAGGGGTACAAGTAATCTTAAAAACTAGACCACACAGGGACCCGTGTACACACACACATGCACAATCACACACAGACACACACAGGTTGAACTTGATAGACCTGTGTCTTTATTCAACCTCAAATACTATGTAACTATGTAACCACTGTATGTTAATGATAGGAAACTAACTCTGCCCCTACTATGCTCAGAATAGCTTGCAGTCCTCTGTATAATCCTGCTCCAGAGAAACTAAACTACTAGAAAGATAAGAAATATTTTGTAAACTTTATTTTTCCTTATGTTTTCCCTTATTTTTCCTTATGCTCTGTGAATTGGAACACAGCATAACAAACATATAGCAGGGTTTCTCAAATTTGATTGTGGATGTGGAAATACACTTTAAATAATACATTCTGCCACTGCTTTTCAGCAGATCCTAAACAAAGGTTAAGCCCTTTCAGTCCTGGAAATAGAAATTAAAATATTTAGCATTTTAAGAGCTTTAAGGAGAAGGGAAGGAACCCACATGTCTTGAGTAGGCATGAGGTTCAGGTCGAACATTATTTCAACCCAAACCCAGCCGGTTTGGCAAACGGACAAAAAAGCTGGCCATATTTGCCAAGTTCACCTGCTCAAACTTCTGGCTGACTGATCCACAGCCAGATGGTGTTTCTAAATAAACCAGCAGAAGGCTCTGGGTAACGTTATTGACCAAATATGGTCAACCCCGAGCAGTTTGTTAACATTCAACAGCTGGCCAGGGATCTGTCGTTTTACTGTGGAAGTGCAACAGGTGAACAACGTCGGGTGGCAGGGCATCATGCCGGTGGGACATCATTATCAGACACGAGGTGATCGTGTTTAAAAAAAAACAAAACATAATTGTTTCCAAGAACCACCTGGGCTCCTTACGGTCTTACAACCTTGCAATATTAGCGGCGCTCATGATGATTGCAGAGATGGCACCATGCAAAACTTAGGGGTCTATTCACTAAGCTGCCGAGGGCAGCCGAGTGAATGACCGATCTGAAGTGAAGTGAGCCGAACACTGTTCGGTTTGTGAATAGCCCGTACAGCACCTCTTCGGTTCTACTGAACCGAAGGGGTCCTGGGGCCGAAGCTAGCCGAAGGATCGGCCGAAGCTACGGCCAGATCCTTCGGCAGCTTCGTGAATAGACCCCTTAGAGTAATCACAGTGGATCACTGGCACACACAAAGAAAACTTCCAATATCAATATCTCATTGATATGTTTATTGAAGACTGTCATGTCATTAGAAGCATTAGAAATGTTTTGGGAACTCACAGGGACCCTTCATCAGAGCGACAAAGTGGCAGTCACTATGTCACTCTGATAAAGGGTCCCTGCGAGGTCATGAAGCATTAGCTTCTGATGACATGGCGTGACAGTCTTCAATACACATATCAACGAGATATTGATATTGGAACTTTTCTTTGTGTGTGCCGGTGATCAACTGTGATTATTTCATTGGTACATGTCGCCTATGGCAGTGACCAGCTACCTGTGCACTTTTTTTAACAATAATTTGCAAATTACCCTTGAAAAAAGCCAAAAAAAGTAGCAAGATTCTATACAATTCAATAGAGTTTGGTAATATGTTTAGGATTCACTGACAGTTCTACTGGGTTCAGCGAACCACACTTTACTCAGCTCACTCATCCCTACTTGGGGGGGATGCTCACCATTTTCCAAGATCTTGATGAAACAAAAGTGGCGTCACCTAGGTGCTGTAAGTGGAAGCTTAGGGTAAGTATATTAAATAACTTTAACGCTGCTATTTATGATGAGGAAGAGGGCCCTAAGGCATTGCTTATTTAGTGTAAGGCCTGCTTTTATGATTACTGCAGAACCTCTCTTTAGGATCCATGTACACTTATGCATTGCAGTAACAAATGTTAAGGCACATCAACACACATCTCTTTGTCAGTGGCACCCCAACATACTATACAGTGGAGGCAAATGCACATACACCTCAGAGCACCACAATGCACATACTATGTGGTTAGCAGACCTTAGTTAATGAATGGGCTACTCTAACACAGCACAAGGTAATGCACACATTAACGCAAGTGTAGGAAGACACAGCAACAAACCATATAGATGTAAATGGGTCTTTATTGTCTGCTGCTACTTAACAGAAATTAGGGACATTCTAAAACTGATAATATATATGTACCCTGACCACGTAGAATTAATATTTGTACAAGTATTATTTATTAATTTTTCCCTCTGTAAATGTATGGCAGAAATAATTTATGATTTCTTTAAATTATAAATAATGCTAATCTAAGCATCAGGTAAATCCATTTCTATGTCTGTCTTTTCTTGCTGCTTTATAAACCAGTATTTCAGTAGATCAGACAAAGAACTTTTCAATTAACCTTTGTCAGTGAAGCAAAATTAAAATCAAGAATGGATTGGTTTAAAATTATGAAGCTAATTATGTCATCAATCTCCGAGTAGTTCTCACTGCCAAGTTTAAATCGGGGCAGATTTTATTATATAAAGGAGATGTGAGTATACCATATAAGATAAATATTCAGTAGATGAATATATTATTATAAGGGGTTATTAAGGGACCACTATCATGAAGAATGTTGTATTCCAATGTGTGTGGTTAATATACTCATAATGGTTTTACTTAATACCTATAATAATTTTTTTTTCTATTCTTGACATTACTTTATATTTTTTTCACTATACAAATATATTTTATATAGTATTATATTACATTTCAATAAACTTATTGGAGTTAGACTTTAAAAGACAACTAAAGTCTGACAGTTTGCTATGCCCAACCCCATCCTAACCCAATCTGTCTCCTTAACATATGTAAAAGTAGCATATACCACAGCCCCAGAGTTAACATACAATTGAAGGCTCATGTATCACAATCTAAACAAGTACCAAATCAGTTACTATGGGATGTACAAGCCTAACAAAAAAAAGGAGGTGGGGGCTTCCCTAACCTTCCCTGACTGAGCCAAATCCTCCTTTATTTGTGTGACATACTCCCCCTTCCAAAGACTGCAGATCACAGTGGGGGGTTTCAGCAACGCTGTCAATCCGGAAAGCAGTGAGCAGGAGAAGGTGTGGCCAGGTGCTGATTGTCAAGCTACAGGCTTTTGAAGCAGCAGTGGCAATTATAATAGCCATGCCTCCAGCAACATATTTTAATCCTAGTTTAATGTATGCAATCTTAGCATACATGTGAGGGGCAACTCTGCTCTAAATTCAGACACATGCAGCATCGTTGCTACTGCATCTTCCTGTGATGTACAGGAAGATGCAGTAGCTAAACTTTGCTGGCAGGATTAACAGGTATTTGGAACTTTGGAAAGGGACTAAAACTGTAATAGTAGATGTCTAACTTAGCTTCAGCACGCCATTTTAAAATCTCTCACCCTGTATCTTCAAATTTTTATGTCCATTAAGTCCCCATAAATACCATTTGAATAGATGCTGAGAACCTCATTCACATACACGTCCTGTATGACTTTGTTCACATTTCATTCTGACTTCCTTTGTTGTACATGCGGAAGGAGTTTGCTTAGAAACTACACTGTTTCACTGTTCACTTTTTCACTACTTCCTTACAACTCCACACCTCCTCCTTAATGTCTTTCCCACTACCCCACCCACCTCTCTACTTTGCCAGCCTCTCCTACAGCCTGGAGACTGGATGACCCGGATTGAGATGATCCATAAAACCAGCAGAAGCTCAGGCAGGCATATGCAATGTTTTTCAACAGGAAGAAAATATTTTGGTTTATAATAACAAAGTCATTTTATTTACATAACAATTCTCCTTCTGAATATGTAATGTGATGTTGGTGCCTTTAAATCTTTAGTAATTGGTATAGTACATGTTTTTTAATGGGAGGCCACAGTTCTACTTTAAGAAGAATGTAAGCAAATGCATGGTTTTGCATTTGATACTGTTATAGTAACTCAAGATTTAGCTTTGGATAGAGTGTGTTTTTGTTCCTGTCTAGGGAGATTTCCACTCTCTATTTGTCTTGGCAATCATAGTCACCAGGACAGAGAGTGATGGGAGGTCCAAAATGTTACAGTTGTCACTGGAACAGGAATAGAGGGAACCCTTTTCAAAAGGGACACCTGTTCTTTTGACAATTGCTTAAGAGGGTACAGTTTATAGAGCTTTCTTCTTACTTCGTTTTGTATCTCCAAAACAGGAAAGTAAAGAGAGCTACCTAAACAAAAACAAAAAAATTGGCTGTACTCTATGGCATCTTGCAAAGTCTGTTGCTTACCCCCAGCTTCAACTTTTTTCAAAATGTGGAGAGTATGTGTGATATTTATCACCAAGTGTATTTATTATTGTATGACATAGCTGGTCAAACATTCCATTGGAAATGACTTCCTCAAATGATATGGTATACGCAGCATTTAACTCATAGCAAAATATTCTAACTAAAGTGATTGAAGGTGATAATAGTGATGTTAAATCAAACGTATAATAATGGCTGCTACTCTGCATACATCTCTGATTGACATAGGCAGTGCGGGGGGCATTTTAAATGAGAAAAATATGCGTCTTTAACAATTTTCTTATCTTTGGTGACCGTTATTGATTCAACTTTGTTTCAGCAGAAGAGATGGCATGATCACTGACAGTCTTAGAATAAATATTTGTACTCTTCTGTGTCAGCTTGATGGCTTAAAATTCTATAGCTCATAACAGTAAAGGTGTTTGTTGATGAGAGGTTGCTTAAGGAACTGACTAGTCTTGATACGCATGACAGAAGCTTGTCCAAATAATACTGTGAAATCTCTAGAGAAAAATAATTTACATCTTGTTGTCAAGGATGTCCTGTGTTGACCTTTGTCGTCCTTTATATGAAGTCAAATATTAACCTTATTGTTATGCAAAATAACAAATATTCTCAGAAACCATATGTACATATTTAAGGACAAGCATGTAAGGAAACATGTAAGGAAATAGTCCACATATGTGCACGTTACATAATCATGAAACACGATAAGAAAGAATCATCATAAAACTTCTATTTGGCTAACTGTTTTTTTTGACAAGTTAGAAATTACCAGCTGATAATCTTCTACGGGAAAATGCTACCAGTAAACACATCCACGATGGTGAACTGAGGATGCTTGCTGCATAGTCTGGTTTTGAAAATCACAATATCAATTACCATACTGGAAGATAGACAGGAAAAACATAGTCTCATCCCCAGATACTGACACAAAGGTAAGCAGTATGGGAATAATGTTGGTACCATGTATTCCGGGAACAGAAACAGAATTCAAGGCATACCTGGGACAAAAACAGTTGACACGGGCCATGAGAAATCAGAGGACTTGTATGTAGTATTAAGTTAGTATACAAGAAATAGTAACCATAGCTGATACAGAGTTAGCAAGAGGAATACTAGATAATATCAGGACAAGTCAGGTCAGCAATATAGATTAGTACAGTAGATCAGGTGAGGCAGCAGAAGGATTACTGAAGATCAATTGGCACTGAGATCAAATTTTCTTACATATCCTCTGGCATCTGGACCTTGCTGCATCCTGGTACCTGATACATAAATACAAGACATGTTTCTAATGCCAATGGTCACCTTTGCCTGCACTATAAAAATGCAACTAAAAGACAATAAATACAGTTTATAACTGATGCACAGTAATATTGTATTAGCCATATTTAAAAATAAAAAAGAAAGTGCCAAGGGGGCATGCAAGGAGACCTGTCCTCTTTTGCCCATCAAAGTCAGTTTTACAGGATTTCAAAGAGAACACAGAGGAGGTTGGATATTTGGTTTATCAAGGTTGCTGGAAGTCTGACATGTAGACATGTAACCCCGCAAAAAAATAGTTTCATTTCATCAATGCGGATTTTGATTTCTATGTTTTTCTGATTTTTGGATCCGAAATTTAATTTGTTTCATTATTCGGATTTCATATGTGTCCGAATTTTCATTTCGGAATGATCCACAAGAAGAAGTCACATGACCAGAGAACAGTTACATGCCTAATTTAATTTTGTTTTGAATGAAATTCGGACATTAAAGGAACACTCAGATTTGTTTGCATTCCGACACGTTCGAATTTGGATATTCAGATGCATCTGAATGTCCATACTTAAAGAAATTCATAAGAATATCCATTTGAAACAAAACAAACTTTACATGTCTACTGACATGCACATGTCAGTTTCTTTCAGACAGTTACTTAAAGTACAACAGAAGTCTCTTCCATGACAATCTAAGCAAGTCTTAATCAGAAAACTTTCTTTATCTTCCCTGACTGAGCCAAACCAGGGCACATCTTTTCTTCCCACTGTAGAGCAAGTAGGCATAGCCTACGTAAGAATGGCAAGTCTGCACTGGATTCAGGAGCAGTGCAGCACCGTCACACCATCACAGGAAGCTGCATTAGGTAGAATTAATTGGCATGATTAACTGGTATCTGTGGGACTTCACGAATAACAGGAGCCTATTAGTCCGGATGCATGCATAAAGTGCCGCAGTACACTTTTTTTTAATTAGAGGCCATACTGTTACTTTATATATCCCTCCCCTCTTCGATCCTCCAGAGCTAAGTGGAGGAACGAACAGGGGAGGGGGCGGGCACAGCTAGCTCTGCCTCTAGATAGGCAGAGCCAGTTGTCGCTCACGCAGCTGGGTGGATCTAGACAGTATTGTCGGGATCCATCCCTGATGCGGCACTCTCAGTATATCGCAGGCACTAGCCTGCGATATACTGAGCTTTGGGTCACTGGAGGAAGTTAGTATATATCCTCTCATGAGCCTAAAGAGAACTATGGGGAAAAACACTTACCCCATAGTTGTCTTTTAAGCTTGTACTAGAGGGCTCTCCCACCTATTATATCTTGTGACATCTAATATGTTTTTGTTGTATATATTTATCATTGAAATTTTATATATTTGCATTATCTGTATTACTTTGCTTACAGCATTTACTTTGTACAGTGATATGAGAAACAATAGTGTCATGTTGATAAATAATAATAATGATAATAATAATTACAGTAGGAAGTATATTTGGATTCAGGTCATTCAATTGTTGGAAGTCTAGTTACTTCAAAGACATTTGCTATGCTGCTTTTTGTATACATGCACTGCAGAACTTTTTTTATTTTTGCAAAGCAGACATATTCACCTGTTACAGTATGTGGCAGAATTGTTTATCATTTCGCACAGACTGTTTTCTGCTACTTTGGCCACTCTGTTCCCAACAAATTGCCAAAAATGTATTTCAGACTATTCCAAAATGGCTGCTGCAATTACTCTATGGAATATCAACTGAAAAGAGAAACTCGTGCCAGCTTGGAGAGTTTATAACATCAAAGGGAGGAATGTTCTGCAGAGAGATTTCTGGAAGACAGCAGCTGAGAGAAGGAACTCCAGAGATACATCCTTCTGGGTTCTTCTGGTTGGGTTCCTGTTGTTCAGTACCTAGAAGACAGTGAAGAGAAGCTGGAGCAGATACTACCTGTTTTTCTGTCTGTCTAAAAGTACTGAGGAGAGCTGACTTCTTGATTGTAAGTGCCACAAGATTTGTACCAGCAAGTTCTTGTGCTACAGTGACTGTCCACCAGATTTCTAGAATTTCATTATTTTCTGCAACGCAGTACTACCATGTCTTTAGCATTCTGTTCATCCCATCAGGAGCTAATGTGATAGGCTAAATTGCATAATAAATCAAAGACTGTCAGCTACATACAGAGAAGAGATCATCCTTCAAGGGAAATAATCTTTAGTGGACCACAGACACCTGTTATAGTCTCAATGTGTAGGATCGCTAAGCATATTTGGACTCTTGTTAAAAATTCAGCACAAATACGTCTTATTTCTAGTGCAAATATGCACCTTTTTTAAATTAAAAAACATTATTTCTAACATACTTTTTTCTAGAGTTGTGTATATCACCTGATTAGATCTGTGCTTATCTGGAAGCAGTCAAATATGCACAGGCTGTAACTACACCTCCCTTAATGCTTTACGATGTGCAGCCCAGCCTATAGAAAGGCCATATAAATAGACTGCCTTCAAAGGTTCTTCCTGTGGCAGAGAAAGGAGCTGTGCTCGGAGCTCTGAGATTAAACTTTCCCAGCCCTTTACCGACATGCCAACATTTGAAACTAAGTAAGAGGGAAGAATACAACCATTGCTAAAAAAAATTGGCAGATATTTTTAATTACTGTTGGAAGTCATTGAGTCAGAAACTTGAATTTTTTTAAATGGCTTTGCTTTAAAATTTTCAGCTTCACAATAATTTAAGTGTATCTAAAGCCAAAACTTTTTTTTTTTTTTAATTTTGGATGGAGTAGTGAAGAATTAGAACCTCTGTTGGCTTTATGTTTTCCAACTGTTTGACCTTAAGGGAGATTTAGGGGTTGATTTACTAACCTTATAAACACGCCACGAACAAGTATACACCTCTGTAGTGTGTTCCCTCCCAGCATGATCTATTGGTGGAATCTAGACACCTTTGTAGAGTGTACACAGCCAGCAGGTGTGTTGTGCAAAGCCCTGCATGAATTGCAAGGTGATGTTGTGTAAATTAGCTCTACGTTGTGTTGCTTGCGTTGATGAATGCAGGAATGTAAATGCATGAGCTAACCATTTTTGTCTAAACTGTGAAGCAGCATTATATATGCATCATGTGCATGATTTTTCCATATATGGCATTAGTGGAAATATGCTTTTAGAGACTTTTTGGTTGATAAATACGTTTTGCTGTGTAAAAATCACATGCACCTGGTGCGTGCGTGTGTTTAGGTTAGTAAATCACCCCCTTACTCTCTCTAATTGTCCTGATGACCACTTTCATAAGGAAACATTCTAAGTTTTAAGTTGTCACCAGAACAGAAACACAACTGTCTAAGAGGAAATACTCCTCATTTTAAAGAGATTTCCCTGCACGTCCCATTTTGTCTGTTCCTAGACTGGAAGAAAAAGGAAATCTTCTGAGTGGGACATAGGTAAAAAACGAAACAAAAAAGACTGACTGAGATATTAATCCTGCTCTTCTCCTTGACTTTACGTAAAATAAGCTTCTATGGGCAATAGGGTCAGATGGTGGTGCCAGTATTGGTGGCAGAGTTTTTGGGCTCCTTTCCTGAATGCAGATGCAGTTTTAAAACTACATAATGGTAAATGAAATGTAATTCTTTAGAGAGCAGAGTAGAGACAATAATGGCATATGTTTGTGTTTATATAGGTAGGTGTAGTAAGAGCTGTGGGTGGTTCTGGTAGCCATGACTACTTTAGAGATGACAGTGAAGGACAACATCCAGGCCTATAATAAACCAAGAAAGAAAATTTGGTTATTGACCAATGTCATTAGTTGCTACCTAAGTAGAAAGGTATAGAAATGTTGTATTCTCAATTACTTGTTCTTTGATGTGGAATGGTCCTCCTTGTCCCTCTAATGTCATTCCAACCTGTACACCCCTTTACCCTCAGATTTGTCATAACCTTCGCCACCCTCAGGCATTAAGTGAGATGCTCCAGCTAAGGTAGAATGTGTTGATGCTCCTTACCCAAGCAAGCAGGTCAGTCCACAAAGTTGGATGACAGCTTATAGGCCTATTGGGACTTTGTGAAAGTGTAATGCAGATCACAAATATGGGTTGATTTGTGTGGAAAATAGGCCTCTTGGAAGTGTCTAGGAAATACTGTGAATATTGCCTATTTTCTGCTACTGCCTATTTGCTTATAACAGTCTAAGATATTAGCTTCTACTCACCACCTTTTCCTTAGATCAAAATATATAGTCTTCTACTGTACGAGTTAATGTATTTGATTTTTTCCTTTTTTTTAAATGGATTTTATTTTTCTAAAACTGTTTGGCAAGTACGCAAAGATTACATGCCTCCATTCATAGGAAGAAAACCCTTCCCATCATTGTGTAAAATGGTATATAGTGGTATGCTTTGTATCCTGTAGCATATGAAGCAGTGCACGTCTATGTTTTTTTTTACTTACAGCATTACAATGTTTTAAATCTGTGCAGCCAATTTCTTATTTTGGATGTTCATTTTTCCCCTGATATTTTTTTTATTATGTTTTTCACAAGAAATACAAGTAGATGCAATTTGTACTGCACAACTGATTTTCAGAAACACTTTCACTGTTTTTTGTTGTGGGATTATTTGTAAGACCATTGCAGAGTTTTGTAATGGTGTGATACTGTTTGTGCAATGATTGCGACCATTACAGACATCAAAAGGCAATAGGAGAGGAACAAAAAGAGAAAATAAAATATTTAATTTATGGAAAACTTTCAAAATGTTTAGTCAAACACTGTGATGTGCAATGGGCCATCAGCAATACACTTGCAGCAATAAAAACATGCAAACCTTGTCTTTACAGGTCACAATTGTCTAAGGCTATGAGATGAGGGCTAACACCATTAAAACCTTCACATTCCTGTTGAATGCTAAATCTCACTCACTTCCCCTTTGCCTGTTGTTGATAGATGTTGACAAGGTGTCTGATCGCCTGAGTTTATAAAAACTACCCTATCTCAAATAGGCCTACCACAATCTTTACTTGATAAAATTTTGGTCCTTTACCAATGTCCCACAGCCCATATCCACATCAATGGCACCTGGGCCCCCCAGTCCCCTATTACAAATGGCACATGCCAAGGTTTCCCCTTTCACCATTACAATTTGTAACAATTACATTATACAATGAGTGACTCTCCATGTCTACGATCATAAAATGGCATTGTATGTAAATAACATGTTATTGTATATTTCAAACCCCTCTAAAGCATTCCCTGGCTTGCTTTCTGAATTTCAGGAATTCAGAATAACAAGCCATTTCAAAGTTACCTTTTCTAAATCAGAAGATCTCAATGTCTCTTTTCGCCTGGGCTCTGAGAATCTGTACAAGTTCAATATTCCTTTTCCTGGCAACCTAAAGTACTAAAATACTTGAGTATTTATGTTTCAGCTCACCCAACTAATGCCTACAAGCTTAACTACCCACCAAATCTTCACAAAATCCAACATTCTCCCAAAATGTACATTCTCTCAAAATTTCTGTACAAGAGAACTTGCAAATTACAGATGGCTCGCCTCAAATATTTCTGGAACTTAAGGGATCTGGAATCCTTTAGATTGGCCACCTTCACCTTCTCTCCCAGTTGCCCTTTCACAATTGCTGAGAACCTGGGATGCCCTCATCCAATCTATCCAATGTTTTTTGTATATTTAACCCATTACCCTTATTTACCCAGCCTTTTCCTTGGGCCTAGAGGCTCCAACTTTCATGCAAAAAAAATTGGTAGGAACAATCTCTGATTCATCATGCTCTTTTGCATGGAGATCTTAAACCTCTATCAGACCTCAATGTGCCTCAAGCCCATGGATGGCTATACTACTTCCAACTTGGGGACTTTGTGTCTTTAAAGAAGTTGGGTGCTTTATATTATTATTATACATGATTTTTAAAGAGCCAACAGTTTGCTTAGCGCTTTACAATATGAGGAAGACATTACATTCGCAATACAATTCAAGACAAGATAGTAAGGAGGGCCTTGCCCGAGAGGGCTTACAATCTAAAAATCCCCCCCTCTCTCCCTTTGAGGCGCTCTGTGTCGAAACTTAATTGGACCCACCCATGTTATCTTTTGGCTTTCTGACATGCTGCCTAAACTGACATTTACCACACATCTGTATTATTATGCTTTTTGGGAATGTGTGTTGGGAACCTAGATTACTCCAGATGATGTCCTCAAGGCATGTGACCTCACTCAAATTAACTAGGAATAGTATTACAAAATCATAACACAGTGGTACAAAAGTTCATATACTCTTCAAAAAAATTGATAAATAAATTTATAAAAACATATTAATCCCCTGTGAGAAAAGATTTTTGATATATACCAACAGGTCACAGGGACTGTAATCCCCAACACTCCCCAGATCACCTTATTGACTATCCCCCCATGATCCAATGCCATGACCGCAAAGACATTACAGTACTTCACTTCTTTATTGCTGCTTTGCTCACAATTATCACTAGATACTGGAGGTTGACTGTCCCTATGATTTAAACCCCTTCCTGTCCAGGCCATTTTTCAGTATTCAGCGCTGCAGTACTTTGTCATTTATTCTGTCATGCAATGCTGTGCTGAAATGAAAACAAATTTGGGTTGTTTTACTCCTGGAGATTCAAAGCTCTAAACGTATTACCCTTTAGATAGTGTCTGTCTACCATATCTGTAACTAGCAAAAGACGTGAACAAAAAACAAAATCGGACCAACTATATAGTATAGAGAGTCCAAGGGTTAACTATAGATCGGGACAGACCAAATTTTCAAATGTAGTAGAAAATGTTTTATTCATATAAAAGTAGAAAAAGGACACAGCCAACATCTTACTAACAACCAGTTAAAAACAGTGCAAAATACAATACTGACTGTAATCAAAGTATTTATCCGGTGAGACAATTAAACCCTATATATGTTGGGCACATCAGTATCAAGACCACAAAGACAGCTTCTGAATTTGGGTATAGCATATACTCCAGATGAAGAGGATTAATCCTATGTTAACTAAGTATCACATCAAATTAAAGGAATAACACACAGTTGCCACTTAATTTAGTTTGCATGTGCCTGGATTCGGCAATAGGAAGTTAGAAACTAGCTTCTTTAGTGAGTGTATCCCCGTGATGTAGGAAGTGAACACTTTGTAATTGAGGGCTTGTTAGATTTTTTCCAACTGCTCAAATAATTCCTTTTATGAATGGTGTCCTGGATCAAAGAAAAATATATATTTTCCATAAGTACTTGTGGCAGTTCTGGTTCTACCAGTACATTAAACTGAGGTGGTGGTGTGGATGCCAGATATAATGTGAGTCTTTCCCTTGATACCGTGGTAGTAGGGGGGTATTTATTTGGTGGTGGGAATGTATCCTATTCCACTATTCCAAACAAAACAGTTCGGCAGGCTTACTCACATATCTAGACGGATATTTGTATGTACCGAGATGTCATCTTTGAATCATTTCCACCAATGGGGTAATTTTGCTCTTTGGGATATAATCCAGGATTAGCATCAGCTCGAGGGTATATACAAAGGTTCAGTGGGATGTCTGGGAAGCCGAAGGTGCTTCATTCGGGGATATGTGAAGGGAATCCACAGTATATCTGGAGGACCCAAAATAGCGCTGCGTGTCAAGACATTACAACGATGTGTTTGATAGACTCAGGGTTATCCAACCATTACGTGTGCAGCGTCTACGCTTTGCACCCCTCCCCCCGGGGCTTAGTCAGGAGAGCTGTACTGAAATTAACTTTATACCATTTTTGGGGACAGATAGAGCTTTCTTTTGGTGGTATTTAATCACCACTGGAGTTTTTATTTTTTACTATAGTAAGGAAAAATTATCGTTAATTAAAACCATTTCCCCTATATTAAATTATGAAAAATTTATTATTACCCAATTTTTTGGTAAAATATAAAACAAGGGTTCACGCCAGGTAAATAGACACCAACTATGTCAAGCCTTAAAATTGCACGCACCAGCGAAATCTCAAAAAACTACAATACCCAAAATTGGCCATAGGCGGCGCTTTAAAAACTTTTACCACTCATCAGTTTAGTGCTATCAGTGATTGACGGCCCTAAAATGTTTGCTGTCACTCCGACGTTAGCAGCGATATGTAACATGTGTAGTGCAATTGTTGTTGTCACACGTTACATAGTTACATAGTATTTGAGGTTGAAAAAAGACATAAGTCCATCAAGTCCAACCTATTGTGTGTGTGCATTTATGTTTGAGTTGGTGTGTGAGTGTGTATTAGTCCATGTATGATTTCGCTCTTAGGAGTACCTGTACCCCTGTATATTATGGTCTCCGAGGAACTCGTCCAGGAGTTTCTTGAATGATTCCACACTCACACAGCTGAAATCACTTCCTGCGGCAGCGAGTTCCAGACCTTAACCGCTCTTACTGTGAAGAGCCCCTTGCGCCCTGTGTGTTGAAATTTTTTCCCCACCAATTTTTGGTTGTGCTCTCTGGTTTTTGTAACGGAGCTAACCGTAAACTGTTTGTTAATAATGTTGCTGTCGCCCTTGAATAGTTTATACAGGAAAATCATGCCCCCCCTTAATTTCCTAACCTCCAAAAAGAACATATTTAATTTTAACAACCTTGTTTCATAGCTCAGGTCCTCGAACCCCTTAATGAGTTTGGTTGCCCTCCGCTGGACTTTTTCCAGCTCAAGGACATCTTGGCGCTGGACGTTGGCGCACCCGACTCGTATTTACATTTATATATGTGGATACGTGGGGATGGGGGACTTAAAAGATTTTTGTGGGGCTTTTTACATTTCTTTATATGTGACTTATTTTTTTTATTTTTTTTACACTTAATGTTATCGCTATCGCATAGGCTTACAATCCCCTATATGATAGCACAGGCACATTGACATGTCCTCTTTATGGAGACATTAGGGGTCTCTAAGATCCCTAATGTCACCTGGGGACCCCCAAAGAAACTGATGAAGCAGATATCTGCTTCATCATCTTGTTCTCTGTCTATAGCATCCAGAGGAATGACAGCTAGATGCGGAAGTGATGTAGTACACATCACTTCCGCATTCAGATTTTGGAGGGAGTTCAGCAACAAGGAAGATGCAGATCTCCCTCCCATCTTACTCCTGACACCCTCCCGAGCCAGTCCCAGGCCACAGATGGGGCAGCGGAGACCGAGATTAAAGGTGAGGGTGCAGGGGG
>NW_017308195.1:118533-155734 GCF_000935625.1 Nanorana parkeri | reverse complement strand
AGGGCAGCACATACAAGCGATCGGACAGCTATAGAGCCGCCAATCAATTGTAGGTGTAACAGCGCGGGGGTGAGCGCGAGCAGGGGAAAAAAGCGACCCGCCAGTATTTTTTGCAACGAGCGGTAGCAAGCAGTTAAAGAATGGGTTACTGTATTATGCCCTGTTTTAAGGATTGAAAACTTAGCACCCCACTTATATGCCACTCAGAGTAAATATATTGCCCTATGGATCCCCTGGGTACTTTTCATGAATACTCAGGCCGTCCAATCCCTTATGTCTACCTAGGCTTTGTTAGAATGGACTCTGTTGTCCATTAGCCAGTGGTTTTGAATTGGATCCACACCCAGAGCATGCCCCCTGCTCTCTATGTTTTGACTTTCTCCCTCTGCTGGTCTTCCTCTTTCTTGATGCTCTTTAGGGTCTGGATCAATGTTCGAACCGAGCGTGAGTTCAACTCGAACATTGGCAGTTTGTGTGTTCGGAGAATTCGCCTGCCTAGCACCCTGCACCAGGCACTCTGTCTTGTGAGCCTTGATTGGCTAAAGCCTTGCACCTGACCACTGGTCAGGTGCAAGACTTTGCCCAATCAGGGCACAGAGAACTATGCAAGCCATGATTGGGCAAAGTCATGATGACTCTGCCCAATCATGGCTCACATGTTACAACTATAAACAGCTGGGCGGAGCTAGAGGTGAATAAGCCCCCTGCCCGCACCCCCACAACCAATGCCCTAGGGCTTGTGGGAAAGAGGCACTTGTCCCCATTGGCACAGGGACAAGGTGCTTTTCAGGGCAACCCTGGAAATGTTAAAATCACTACTCCTTTAAAAACTGTATTTTTTAAAAGTTTTTTTTTCATTGATTCCTGTCCTCCAGGGCAGTACCCAGATCCCCATACACCTTTTATGGCCAATAAATTGCATATAAGCCCTCTTAAAGGAGACAATTGTTTTTGAAAGGTCTACCCCCATAGACTTGCATTGAGTTTGAATTCAAACTTTGTGGATGTTCTAAAGTTCGAATGTTTGGCCTATCACTAGTGCTTTTAACTCCTCTCTACTCTTGTGGGTGCAGTTAGGTGGTTGATTTTTTCATTGGCACCATATGTTATTTTGGGACTACAGCTTATTGTTATAGTGCTCAGGATATGACCTCTTTAGCAATGTTACTTGGATTTTCAAATCTACAAAGTTGCAGAAAGAAGACCTCTTTTTAGCTAAAACACACACAAGGAGCCAGCTATTACTTGCAAGCAAATACTGCAAAAACAATTTCCCTTGTCTTTTTAATTATTGTGTGGAATACAGTTTATTCGCTGTTTTCTACATATTTTACATAACATATGCTACTACTAGCACAATCAGAACAAAACAATGCAACATTGATCTAAAAAATTTAATTTGCTGTTATGCCTGCAACTGGTATAATAAATAGATAGCAATTGCTGGCATAACAAAGCAAAGCATCTACTTCCACAAAAAATAACTGCAAACATTTTGATGCATAAGGTAAAATGAGGTAAAAAGAAATATATATCTAAATTGTATGTTCTTTAACTCTGTTTTTTAGATAAAGCAAATAAGTAGAAATTGCAAAGATAATACCCTGGGAGCTCTCTGTGGAATAAACACACTATGTAAGGGTAAGAAGTTACTGTTATTGGAAAACACACACAAGGACCCTTCTAATGCATAAGCAGAAACTGTCGAAAGGCCAGGAAAAAAAACACAATCAATTGTTTGTATCCTTTATATAATGTACTTGAACATACTTTAATATCTGACTATTTGTCTGGTTATTTCACTCTTGAGGCTGCAGCATGCTGTGCTCCTACCGGCACAAGTAATATGCAGTCATTAAATGTACTAAATTCTAGCAATGCCACTTGCAAAATGTCTTAAAGGGAAAAAAATAGCTATTATAAAATAGGGGCAATAGGGGGTTTTAGGCCAATGTAATTTTTGTTCTAAATAGGTGCTTGGTGATTTGGCATAAATACTTGGAGCTGGGCCCTTGCAGAATAACACATTTCATTAAATAATAGTGAAGTATTGATATGAGCCTTAAAATTTCAATCCATTGCCTGCTTGTAAGCCCAGAAAGATAAGATTTCTTGCAGTTTGAAACTGTTTTTTTTTAAACAACAGTGGCATAATGGATTGTCAACTTTTCAGTCAAGAAAGAAAACAATGCACACATATGGGTCTTTTCACTAAGCTGCGAAGGATCTAGCCGTAGCTTCGTGCACTTCGGGTCAGCCGAACATGCTGAGCATGTTCGGCCGACCCGAAGCCATGCGAAGCAAGCCGATGTACGGCTGATTTCAACCGATGTACGGCTCAAATCAACCATACCAGCATGAAGTGAATAGCCGAACAGCGTTCGGCTCACTTCACTTCAGGTCCGTCATTCACTCGGCTGCCTACGGCAGCTAAGTGAATAGACCCTATAGTTTAGAACAGTGGTTCTCAACCTGTGTAACCTCAGGACCCACATATGTCCTTGGTCATTAAGTCGTGACCCAAGTCACACCGCACTGGAATGCATGGCATTGCGGTATCTTGCATTCCGGTGCGTGTGATCGCACTGTGGGATAGCAATGTAACACACTTCCCACAGCAGAATGCATGGCAGGTGTGATTGCATGGTAAGGTGCGTTAATCGCCCTTAAAAACACTGACAGACACACACACAACCACAGACAAAATCTCACACACCCACAAATCATTGTTGTTCTTTTTTTAAGATCCACCCAGTTCTCCCTAAGAACTGGAGTGGATCCTCAGCCTGTGGTCTAGTGTGGGCTGCTGTGTTGTGACGGAGCTCCATCCATATCTGCATTGCTTGTACAGCTCCCTCATGTGCCCTGTAGAGGTGCTGGGAAACAGAATGTGATGCCACTCTGATCCAGGCAACTCTACAGGGCGGTGTATGTCTGGATGGAGCTCTCTCACTATAGCCCCATCCCACCCCACCTCAAGCTGACACTGCACCGGGCAGCATATTTTGAATGGCTGCTTTGTATGAGAACTGACAGTGCTGCGCTAGGGGGAGGCTGAGTAGCCTCTCACCTAGAAAAGTGGAAGGGATGCGGTGATCCACTGAACACAGGGTCGCGACCCACTTTTGGGTCACGACCCACCAGTTGAGAACCAAGGGTCTAGAACAAATAGAGAATATTATTTTTATTGAGCAGAGGTCCGAATAACTGTCCAGAAAGAATGGTCACTCAGTTCATGTCCGTACCGCCAGGAGGGCTTGTTCACACCATGTCTGGACCAGATCTGGACCAGAATGTTTTTTATTCGCACCTGAAATGGATCCCAATGTTTTCCTATGGTATTTTTGGGATCTGTTTACATTAGTGCAGTTTGTTTCCGATGCGGGGGGGGAAATGCTGCATGCACTATATTTTTCTGGTCTGGAATGAATCAAAACGCATGTACACAGAAAAGTATGCTTTAGGGCTCCTGCCCACTTTTATTTGTCAGCAGAAGTACCTTTACACAAGGTATGTGCTGGACTGCACCTGAAAGATCAATTGAAGCTAAAAAAATGCACCGGAACGCACCGGAACACATAGAAATCACATCAAAAACGCACTGCACCGCGTTTACAGATCTATACCAGATCTGATCCGAACATAGTGTGAACAAGCACTTAGAGTGCAAAAAGCCAAGGAGCACCTTCAGGCCCTCATGAAACATACATTTCCTGATTACCTATCACATTTTCAGAGGCCCTGAAGTCCCAGGACAGTAGAAAAAACCACAAAATGGCTGGCACGGGTAGTAATGAGGCACTGATTCTGTCTGGCAGTGGTACTAGCTGACACTGGTACTGGATGACACTGGTATGGACTGTACAGGCACTGGTTCCAGGCTGGCGCTATTGCTGGATGACGCTGGTGTGACGATAATGGGGTTTGAGTCTTATAATATTAAATATAGCATTCTCTTGTTCCCCAGTTCAAAGCAAATGCAGGTCTTCATTTAGTCATTTTCCAGGTCCCTCCACATTCCAACACAGAGATCTCCTAATCTGGCCTGTGATCGTAATTGCCCCAGCACTACTTAACAAGTGAGAGTCCCAAATCCCCTCTAACCTTTTTATAGTGGCCCCTAATTAAAGGCATGCAACCAGGCATTCATCTATTAACAGTTGCCAAGTGATATAAACACAAGCAGATATGGTAGAGGTAATGACCCAGGTGACCCAGCATTCACCCAAAAGTCATAAACCTGAGTTACAATATTAGCTCCATTGCATAATTGGAATTGGACTGTGATAGTGTAAAATTAAGTGCACAAATAGCTATGTCTTGTCACAACGAGAACACAGATATCAAGAATTAATAGTTTCCAATAAGCTACGGTTGGACAGGCGACAATTAACTTCCTGCCCCCCCATCCTTCATATTTGGTGCATGTTTAAATTCAATATAACGGTAAATTCATTACGAATGATAATTTAGGGACTGCTGACCAGATCACTCAACCCCGCTGCCTGCCATGGACAAGTTCATTTCTCGTCCCCAGACCACGAGGCGATCACTGGCAGACAGCATTGAGGGAGAACACGCTACTGCCAAGATGGTGCCGGCTGTAATCACCGCACACAGTGCCACAGAGGAATCGGAAGGTGAGATGCAAACCTCTCAACCCCTATGCCCCATTGATTAGACTAAGCTGGCATCTGAGGTAGCATCTCACCTGAAAAACGATATTTCCCATATTGTGCCTGATGCCATTAAACTGCATCTAGGGAACATATCATCTGCATTAGACTCTCAGCATAAACGACTGTCTTCTGCGGAACAACGCATTGACAGGTTAGAAACTGACACGGCTGATAACGGCACATACCTCAAGGCCGCCTCACATAAATTGATTGTGATATCCGAAAAGCAGGATGACCTAGAGAATAGTGCCCGCCGCAACTATCTGCGAGTCATAGGCCTACCTGAATCAGTGAAAATGGGCGATCTTCTCCTGTTCTGTGCAGAAGCCATACCCAGGACATTGGGCTTCTCGCATCCCTGCACAGTGGAATGGGCCCACTAGCTAGGGGCGCCAAGAGATGATAACAGACCACGACCGGTCATTGTCCGATACTTGAATTTTGAGGACAAGCATCAAATATTCCAGGCCTATCGCACACAGAGAAACCTGGTGGCGGGAGGTCACAAGATCCTACTGTTTGTGGATTACTCGGCCGACCTTTCCAAACACATAAAATCATTCCATGAGATCTGCCAAGCCCTGGTCCATCAGCGGATTAAATTTGCCCTGGCTTACCCAGCCACACTGCGCATGACGTGCCGGATGGCACTATTTCTTCCTTCTCTTCCCCAGAAAAAGCACGTATTTTTCTTCAGAACATGGCAGACGCCTGTTCCTCATCACCTATCAAGAGTCCTCCATGGAAGAAAAGATCAGATGCTACCCCGTAAGGACTAAAGGTGAACTGCATCACCTACCGTTCATCTGGCGGGACGGAGAACTTATATATTTAGAACTTGCACTCGGAACTTTCTGCAGTTCTTTCATTGTTGGAGGCCCCTGCTGTGGACTACATGCCAGGGGTGCTCTTTACCTCCTACATGCAGTTTGCGAGCTCTCAGGAAAAAAGGAAGTCACCCACTAGATGTTTCAGCTTTGGCATGTTGCTGCTTCTTGCAGGTTTATGTTTTGCATTTTATTTTGTTCTTTTAATCACTCGACCAGAGTGCCTCCTTTATTTGGCTAACCGGGATTCAGCACGGATCACCCCTGCCATTACAGTTTTTTGTTCAGATTTTGCATTCAAACTAATCATCCCTCAATTTGCACACCATGATACTTCAGGTGAGACCAGGAGCACTGGGACACCTGGCTCTCACAAGTTTTCTTCGACAACATATCTTCCTACCTGGACTTACATCTCTAAGACTGTCAGATGGGACCCCCCTGAGGATCATTTCTTGGAATGTGAAAAGTCTTAGATCGCCGCACAAACGGTCAAAAATCCTCAGGCACCTCAAGAAATTGCAGGCTGATGTAGTCCTTCTCCAACAAACTCACCTTTCCAGTGAAGACTTTCAGAGACTCAAGAAATCTTGGGTTGGATCGGTTTTTCGAGCTCCGGCAATAGGGAGGAAGGCTGGCGTGATCACGCTTATCAACAAACACCTCCCCCACGAAGTCCTTCAACACCAACAGGACACTCGAGATGGCAGAACGGGATCTTCTCAACGTTTATGGGCCTAATTCAGAAAACAAGAACTTCTGCGACTTCCTCCTCAACAAAGCGAACTCACACCAATCAGATGCTATGTTCCTAGTAGGAGGGGACTTCAATGCGGTACCCTCTCCTCTGGAGGATCGCCGACGAACTGATGGTTCAAGCTCCACTTGGACCCCACAGGACAAACATCTCGCATCCGCCCTGTTGGCTAGTGGACTTGAAGATGTGTGGCGCTATTACCACCCTCTAGACAGAGACTTCACGCACTACTCCCATGTGCACCACAGCTTCTCCACGATTGATCTGTTCCTCGATGCATCTTCCACCCTCCACAAAATCGAATCGGTTGGTATTGAAGACATGATCATCTCAGACCATGCACCGATTGTTGTATCCTTTCATGGTCTGATTTGCTCCACTCCACCAGTTGTTTGGCGATTTCCCACTTACTTGAGTGTTGATCGTGAATTCTGCCATGCACTTAAAGCCTGGTGGAAAGACTACTGTATTGATAACATGCAACATATGGATGACCATGTATTGTTTTGGGAAACGGCTAAAGCGGTACTTAGGGGCAGGATCTTGGCCTATGCGGCTGGTAAAAAGAAATTGGCAAAAGATGAATACAGGGCAGCTCGTCTTAAAGTCAGGAAAACCTACCTCCTTTTCAAAAATAACCCTTCAGAGGCAGATCGCTCACTCTGGCTACTAGCGAAGGAACAGCGTGATCACTGGATACAACTCCTCCATAGGCAAATTAGATCTGCCACCGATTTAACCTTTTTTAAATATGGTAACAAATCAGGTCGGCTACTAGCCAATCTGGTCAAGGGCCAAAGGTCCTCTCCACATGTCACTCGCCTGATAGACTCTGAGGGTAATGTCCGACAGGACGCAAACCCAGTTTCGGAGATATTTCGCTCCTTCTACCAGAACCTATATACTGCCAGCTTACCTAACCCGACTGGGGGAGATTCTTTTCTGGGGTCGGTAGACTTACCCTCTCTGTCTGCAGAAGACCTAACTGCCCTCAACAAAGATATCATGGCCCAGGAGGTCCAGGACCTCATCAAACGAACGACTAAGGCTCAGACCCCGGGCCCTGCCGGCTTACCTAGCGAGTTCTATAAAATCCTGTTGGATGAAACCCCTCAAATCTTAACTCCACTCTTCAATCATATTTTGAAAACCTCCATGTATCCGCCCACTTTTAACCAGGCCTATATCAGACTCCTCCCGAAGAAGGGTAAGGATCCCCTTCAAGCTGGCTCATATAGACCAATCTCGCTGCTCAACCAAGATGCCAAATTTCTCTCCAAAATCATGGCTGACAGACTGGCCAAGATCCTTCCACACCTTATTGGGCCCAATCAGTCAGGGTTTGTACACGGCCGCTCAGCAGACATGAACGTCAGGAAGATAATCCTGGCCATGGAACACGCCAGATTGTCCAAACCTTTTGGCTCTTTTATCCCAAGACGCGGAAAAAGTTTTCGACAATGTCAACTGGCTGTGGCTCTTAAAGGTACTAGAAAAAATGGGATTCTCAGGCTCATTCCTTAATCTAGTTTCTACAATGTACACTGCCCCCTCTGCCCAAATATTCACTTCAACCTTGCTATCTTCTCCATTTACACTACAGAAGGGGACCCGCCAGGGCTGCCCACTATCCCCCTTACTTTTTAACATAGCATTAGAACCCTTATCCAGGTCACTCTCGTCATCATCCACATTTACAGGCCTTCGGATTGGCACTAAGGAGGTCAAAATTGCCATGTTTGCTGATGACATAATTCTCCTACTATCCCACCACTGGGCCCAAATCCCAAATGTGTTTGACCACATAACTCTGTACGGTACCTTTTCTGGTCTAAAAATGAATATGGAGAAAAGTGATTTAATGTACATCAACGGGCCTTGCCCTAGCGCCGAGGCCCAATGAGTCAAGAGCTATGGCCTACGTCTACAAACTCAACATATTACCTACTCAGGCATTCATATACCACCTTCAGCCACTAATTTATATTCTCTCAACATCTCCCTGCTCATTAAATCGATAACACAAGATCTTCAGAAGTGGAAAGACCTGCACTTGTCCTTACTAGGCAGGAGCCAGCTTATCAGAATGATTAGCTTCCCACGCCTCCTATACCCCATGCAATTGCTGCCGATCCTCTTTCAACATAGAGATATCAAGACCCTCACAAACGCCCTCCTGAATTTCCTCTGGAAGGGGAAGAAACACCGCATTGCCACCCACAAACTATACAAACACTCCTCACAGTTGGGGACCAACCTACCTAACATACGCCTCTATAACTTAGCATGTATCTTTAGACACGTCCGTTAGGATCCTACACACATCACTACCTTTACTCCCCGCACATATAAAACATAATGTTCTCTTCAGAGACACCATCATCACTTGGCGGGAAACACGCAAAATCCTGGGGATCCCGGGCCAGGTCTCTCCACTCATGCCAGTGACATCGACCCCAGGTTTCTCACAAGGGGCATCGTCTAAACCCTTTAGGTTATGGGAGGAGAGGGGGATATCACTTTTGCAACACCTTATTACGCCTCAAGGCATATGCATCCCATTTCATACACTGCAGAGAAAATATGACATCCCCTCATCCCATTTACTGCACTACTACCAGATCAGCCACTACATTAGACGAAACTTGCCTCCCTCTCTTGGAAGCACGCCACCTATGCCCTTCACTATGGTAACCCGACCCCTGCCATCGAAAATGTCCTTATCTCATATTTACAAGATACTCAGAGACCACACCACCACTGATGCTCAATCTCCCCAAAAACATATAATGCAATGGGCTCTCTTTCTTGATCTTCCCTCGGAGGAGGTTCAAACCATACTCACTAGGAGTTGGCAGAGAATCCACAAAATCACCACCAGCGAGACATGGAGGGAAGTACAATTTAAACTAATTAACAGAGCCTACTGTGCCTTTAATTTCAACACTAAGACCACTCACACCAACAGACTTACTTCTTGCCCTAAATGCGACGCTCCATTACCTGACTTGAATCATCTTTTCTGGAATTGCCCAAGAATTGCATCCTTTTGGACTAATACGCTATCATACATGCAAAAAGTCACTGGTAATACCCGAACCACACACCCTCTGATATGCCTTTTCCATTCCTCCACTGAAGCAGACCTACGTGCGTTCATATTGGCTACGACGGGCCGAACATTGATTTAACGAGCGGCCTAACCGCTCCTCACACATTCGAGATCTAGACCTTTCACATGCACTAACTCCTGATACATTTCCCGCACTAACACATTAACTGCAATAATACATCCCTCTAATATAGATGCTCTGGTCTTATTATTCTTCATCTTATTCGTATATTCTGTTTTCTTTTTAATTTGTTTTGTATCGCTTGTTCCATTCCATTTAATACCAATCCTAATTCTGAGTTATTACGACACCATATGATTCAGTGTATATGTTAAATAACATGTAATTCATTTCATGTTTAATACTTGTACTTTTTACTGCATCACCTGTATTTAAGCTCAAACTCTTTCAATAAACAGTATTGCTAAAAAAAACAAAAAACGTGGTGGCAGCGAACGTTTGGTGTGTAAAGGGTTGACTGCTGAGTTAACCAACGCTGGTGACGATCGCTCTCAGTTTGCTGACCTGAGATTGTGTCCCGCGAGCTGGGAAATCTTGGTGCATTGTGAGGCTGAGAGTGGTATCACCACGCTCGGTTCCGATCTGCGTATAGTCCCCATGTGATTGACATACTGTGAATTGGGGTCGGGTGTACGTCACTGCTGGTACTGGCTGGTGCTGGATAATACTGGTCATGGCTGACACTGGTACTGGCTGGTGCTTGCTGGAACTGGTAATGGATGGTACTGGATGACACTGGAACCAGCTGGCACTGGTACTGGATGACACTTGTTCTGGATGGCACAAATACTAGATGGCACTGGTACTGGCTGGTAATGAAGGACACAGGTTTTGGTTGGAATTGGTACTGGATGACACTGGCACTGGATGAGACTGGTACTGGATGACATTGGTTCAGACTGCCACTGTTACTGGATGACACTGGTTCTGGTACTGGCTGGTACTGGATATCACTGGTTCTGGGTGGCACTGGTGCTGGCTGGTGATTAGGGAGCGCCTCCTTCAGATCAAGCTTCCTATGGCACCCATTCTTAACAATTGTGATGATGTGATTGGTCGCAGCAATCACATAGTACAGAGCCACTTTTATTGGCTTGAAACATTTTTTAGATCTCTTCAGTGGACAGAGTGATCACAGTAAAGTGGCATTTTAAAACCTTGTAACGCCCTGGGAGGTATGCCATCCACCTGTTCTATTACAATGTGTGGATGATAAGTGGTTAAAAAGGAAGATTACTGCTTGCAAGGTGGGGGCTTTTCCCATAATGTGCAAGTATACAACAAAAATACATCCCGTGTTCACATTGTCTAAGAAAAGGTGATAATTATTACACTGATTCTTTTATATCCTTCGAATAAGTGAGTTACTGCACGCTATAATGACATAAAACAATAAGTGACAGAAAGACATTGATATGTTTGCATGCTTTACTTTAACAACACACATCTTCCTGCCAGCTGTCTCCTTATAAGGGTCTTTTGTCCCAGAAGCCATAATTCACCCCTACATAAAGGTCTCACCCTAGGCCTTGCTGTTGCTCTGATATACTCAGTCTTGTTCACATCAGTGCCAGTAATAAACTAGCCTGTTATCTTCTTCCCAGAGAAGCATGACAGGCATAGAATGTGTTGCATCTTCAGCCTATATATTTTCCGTTGATGAAAATCATCCATCATTAGGCCTCTTTCTTTGTGCACAGACAAAGAAAGAGGCCTAATGGTCTGACACAGACACATGGTCTGTGTAATTGAGAAAAGATGTCCTTTACCTGGTGTTCTTATTTGCCGCAATCCTTTGGTTCACTAAACACCATATTACTTACCTCTCAGCTGAGAGAAATACATGCAGGTCTGATGCCATGGGAGGAACACAGCCATGTAGTTTACTTTTTCTTACAGTGGAACGTAATTTAAAAGTTAAGATTTGCTATGTTATGAGGAAAATGTATACATGTTAATTGTGCCGTTTTTAGCAGTTTTCTGAAAAATTTACCTTTTTGTCAGAAATTCCTCCTGAAAATTAGCAATTGACTACCTGGTATGTGAGTGTGCACTCTTGTGCCTACAGGCTTAAACCTGTATATCTGCTGTGTGACTCTAAGGCACTGCTGAGTGCAGTGGTGGACCTAAGGAACAAAGGGCCCTGGTGCAAGATTTTTTTTTGCCCCCCCCCACCTAAAAAAAAAAACACAAACTCCCCAATCCACATCCCCTGAAGCAACCACAAAAAAATTAAGTTGAAAAAATAGAAAAAAATAGATCGAAAAAATATTTGACCATATTTATTTATTACAGAGAAAGGACAGAGTATGTTTACTATAACCACAATTATGAATGGACAGGAGGGGATATAGGTCACTTCCCATTCATTCATAATTGAGGATATAGTACACATACCATGTCCTCCATTATCTACAAACACTCAGCGATCACTGATCGCTGAGTGTTTGTACCGCTCTCCTCTCTGACACGCTGTCACAGGAGGCTGAGTGAGCGGTGCAGGGAGGAGAGCTCAGCCTCCTGTGACACCGTGTCGGAGAGGAGAGCGGTACAAACACTCAGCGATCAGTGATCGCTGAGTGTTTGTAGATAATGGAGGACATGGTATGTGTACTATATCCTCAATTATGAATGAATGGGAAGTGACCTTTATCCCCTCCTGTCCATTCATAATTGTGGTTATAGTAAACATAATTTGTCCTTTCTTTGTAATAAATAAATATGGTCTCCGCACACACAACGCTCTTCCAGTGTTCTATCACAGATTGTGACTAAGTTGGAATGTGTGACCGGTCACATGGTCACACATTCTAACGTAGTCGCACCCATTTTTTTCCAGGGGGGGAATGTGTGACCAGCAAAAGGTAAAAAATGGGTGTGCTACCAGTCACATTTGGCCATGTGACTGGTCACACATTCTAGATCATGTCCTCTATAGAGGGTCCCATTCTGCATTGCTGCAATGCAGAATGGCACCTGCTATAGAGCACTACAAATACCAGCAGTAATTTACAGCAGGCTACGAATAATAATTGTTTTAATTAATTATTTACCCTTACCTTCTCTGGCTGGTCTTCTGCTGTTTCCTGGTGGGGGATTCAGGCTGCAGAAAAACCCAGTGTCTGTTTCCTGCTTGCTGGGTACTCACTCCTGCTTGCTGGGTAGCCATCCGATGTGCCTGCAGTCTTCAGTCCTCACATTTCCTCGGCTCGCGGCTCCTTCCTTACAGTGTATCCGGTGATCGATCGAAAGACCTGCAAGCGGCCGTGCGCATAGCCTGCGCCCCCCTCCCCCAATTCAGCACGTCGGACTCGGAGTGTGGGGACATCAGTATCCGGTGGGCGTGCGCGTGGCCCCCGCCCCCTTTCCCCCAATTCATCGCGTCAGAGTGTGGGGACATTAGTATCCAGCGGCCGGCGGGCCCCCCATCTCTGCACCGGGAGTGTCAGATGAACGGATGATCCGACACTCTCGGCGCAGGGACGGGGTGCCTGCCGGCCGCTGGATACCATCTATGCACAGGCCAGGACTGTGCTGGGCCCCGCTGAGGCCCTGGTGCACCGGCACCTGCTGCACCGGCGGTAGTTCCACCACTGGCTGAGTGGCATTAGGCGATATCACTACTGTGCTGCTCACAGTTCTCTTTGCTGGAGGCTTTGACATTGGGAACCAAAGCCCTGCAATTACCAAGATGGTTATCTCCACACAGAAACACAGTGCTGAACAAGGCATGGTCAGTTGGGATATGTTGGGGTTCGCCACTACAATGGGATTCAGATTGGTGGTCCCAGAGAATTTATGTGTAGATTTGCCTGGGAGATTTTGTGAAACCATAATGCTCTACATGGCCTTTGAACCATGACCATACACCAGTTAGGCCTATTTTTGATGAAAAAGTATGTGTCACTGCTAAAACTATCTGAAATACAGGTGTTTTTCAAACTTTTTTTTTTCATTGGTTTATGTCCCCAAAGGCAGTGCCTAGCTTCCCATTCCTTTTTTAGTACCATAGACTAATAGGATTTCCCGCTAAGTTGGGGTTCAACAAATTTTAAACAAGATTCACCAAATCCTATGTGAACCAGACCCTCGCTGGTTCACACATTACTAATTGTCAGTTACTAATGGGGGAAAATCAACTGCAAGAAGACAACAAATAAAATGTTATTAACAGCTTCAGTTACATTTCTCTTTCAGGTAAATTTGTTAAGAGAGAGATTTTATGGCAGAGCTCAGCATGCCTTCATTGCCCCTGTACACCTATCCACATCACCCAGGGAACTGCATGTCCCAGCATGCCCTTATGGTCTTTGTACACCCAGGGAACTACAAGTTCCAGCATGCAAGCCCCCTGCAGTAGTTCCCTGTGTGATATGTAAGAGTTGTACAGGGACAGTGAGTGCATGCTGGGACTTGTAGTTCCCTGTATGATAGAAGGCTATTTTAATTACTTTCCTCATGAAAATACAATGCCATTATAGTACAGTAACTTTTGAATTCAACTATATTCTATTCTATGTTTCTATAATGACATTGTATTACTAGTACTTTCATGAGGACAGTAATTAAAAAAGGGAACTACAAGTCGCAGCTGAACTAGTAGTTTCCTGTTTCCTAGTAGTACAATGACATTATAGAACATGGAATAGACTATAGTCAGTTTCAGCCATATTCTATTCCATGTTCTATAGCTTGAGCAGGAGGCTGTAAAAAAACATACCAGCGTGGGGGACAGCGGCCGGGAACATGGAGGCGGGTCTCTGTATCAGGTGGCTGCTGCTGGGTCCTCGCAGCTGAGGCTCCTGTGCTGCCCCAGTATTTGCCTGCATTTCTGGCTAGTTGTTTTCTCTGCCCGGCCCGCCCGCTTGTCACTATCTGGCGGCCGAGGCAGCCGCACCGTAGGATCCCCATTTGTTATGCCACTGCGGGGGCCCCTTCTTCCTTCCTGGCCCCCCCAAGTGGCGGAACGCCAGGGCCCGGTCGCCTATGTGACCGCTGCAACCCTGGCAGTTCCGCCACTGTTTTGTGGACTATTATTGGGACTATTGCAATAGAAGATCATGATTTTCTTTGAACACTTTTTGCACTTTAATATTGCATAGATGTTTCATATTTATTTGTTTGATGCATTCATCATTCATTGGACTAATACCTTGATGAATTATTAGAATTATATAGAAGCACTTTATTTCAGCACTTTATATATTGTCACTAGTGTGATTATTTAGTGCTTATCAAAGGCACCTCCTTTACTTATTGGTTTTACACCTAATAATTTACACATTGCTGGGAGCTTGAATATTTAGCGCTGTGCAAAATGTTTTTTAAATCTATTAAATGCCTTCTTCAGCTCTGTGTACACAAAGGAACAGGGTGGAACTCAAGTCCGTAATGGGGATTGTAGTGCCACAGCCTTAAATGAACTACAATGGCTCAAAATTGATATGGTTCAGAAACATTGTTAACAGTTAACAAAATTAAGATGAACAAGACCTAGACCAGATGGCTTACATCCAAGTCTCTTAAAATAATTAACCCCTTGCTGCCCGGAGCAATTTCTCACTATTTGCACACACAGATCAGACTTTTTGGCTGGAAAACAGCTTCAAACACCCAAACAATTATATATTTTCTGGAAGCAGAGGCCCAAGTATTCTAGTTGTAATTTTAGTTGTAATTTTTTATGTTGCATGGCATTTGCGCAAATGTTTGTCAAACCAGTGTTTTTAGGATAAAATACACTAAAATGAAATTTAGTGCACAGAAACAGAATATAATATCCAATGTTTTCAGAAAAAATTAAAGATGGGGTCTTGTCAGGTAAATAGACCCAAACATGTCAAGCCTTACAATTGCGTTCGCCTATGAAGCCGCAAAAAACTACAATACCCAAAATTCCCCACAGGGGACACTTTAAAAGCTTTTACTATTCGTTTAGTGCTAACAGTGATTGATGGCCCTAGAATTTTTGCTCTCACTCTGACGTTCGGGGCGATATGTAACATGTGTAGTGCAATTTCCGTTTTTGCACATAGGCGCACCAATGCATGTTTGCGTATGTATGTGCGTGCACACGGGGGGCGGGGGACTTTAAAAAAAGTTTGCATTTTTTTATATTACTTTAATTTTTGTAAAGTTTTTTTCTTACATTAACTTTATTGCTATCACATAGGGGGCTAACAAGCCATCACCTAGGGACCACAAATAAGCTGAGAAGCTCTAAGAGCAGGAGAATGTAAACAGTGACACCGGAAGTGATGTAATACACATCACTTTCGGGTCCAGTGATCAGAGAAGAGATCAGCTGCTGGAAGCCTGCTGATCTCTCTCCGGTCATTGTGGGGAGAGCTGCTGTGTCGGTCCCAGTCCCACATGAGGAACTGCAGAGCCCAGGAAAGCTGGTGGCGGTGGAGGGGGGTGGGAGAAGCACATTCTGCCAAATGGTAAACAAACGATCCGGTGGCTGTATAGACTCCGGACTGCTTGTATCCTTATGAGGAAGTAAGTAATAACCTAGACAAATGAAACTCTGTGGATATGGTATACTTGCAGGGTTATTCAAAAAAGGGTGAAAAGTTTGGAGAAGGCAGGAGTAGTGAACAATCTAGGACAACATAGCTGAACTGGAAAGTGAGCTGAATTGGAGAATTTTTCAAAATCAGCTATTTTGGCCTAGATTGTTCTCTTCTCCTGTCTTCTCCAAACTCTTCACTCTTTTGTGAATAACCCTGTTGGACTTTGTAAATGCATTTGACACAGTTATTATATTATTATTCTTATAAAGGATGTATATAGTGCCAAGAGTTTGCGTAGCACTTTATAAAATAAGGAGGACATTACACTTACAATAAAAGATAAGATAAGATGGTTAGGAGGGTTCTGCCTGTGATCCCCCAGGTGGCTAATGTATACATTAGGGTTTATAAAATTCAGTCTGTAAATGAATATAAAACTGCCCTTAAGACCATATAATGAGAAAGTAGTGATTAAGTATTCATACTCTGAAGTTGTTAGTGATATACCCCAAGGTTCAGTGTTGGGACCCTAACTTTTTAACTTATTTATAAATTATATAGAATTTGAGATTAAAAGTACAATTTGTGTTTGCAGATGACAGCAAGCTGTGTAGTGCGATTATGTCCTTATAGGATGTCTCCAACTTACATGCAGACCTGAATGCACTGTTTGATTGGGCAACTAAGTGAAAAATTAGATTTAATGTTGATAAATGTAGAGCTATGCACTTGGGCACTAAAAACATGCATACATTATATACTCTAGGAGGAGTACTACTGGGGGAATCAATATTCAAAAAGGATCTTGGTGTTCTGGTAGACCATAGACTTAATAAAAACATGCAATATCAAGCTGCAGTTTCTAAAGCCAGCAAAAGGTTTTGAATGTATTCCTTTTTCTCTGTTGGTTGAACTCAATTGACTTGTGTCTGTTACTATGTAGAAAAAGTTTTGGCTGGATTTGGGCTTTAAGCTGATTATACTGTTCACAAACTTGGCATACTGCTTCTCTGGAGCCTTTTTCACTTTATAGTTGTTTGTTGGTATCTGTTCCCCTGTGGTAGGTAATTCCCTGTGCGTGTTCATTCAGCAAAGAGTAAAGAACTGTTACCTCTGTGTAATGCATGTGCCATTTCTGCCTGAAGGCTATCTTATCACCAGAAACTGTGAGAAGGAGTAGAGGTCATTCTGCAACCTGGCTTATTGCTTGATTCATCTTATTACTAGTTATAACTCCATTTACTTTTCATCATGTTATATACTACAGTATGCAGTGCACAGAACAATGATTAAGTGCAAAGTTCACTAACCCATACAAATGAGATTTCAGTTTACTGGAGAAGCATAAGAGAAATATTAAATATAATTGGCTCCTATGGGTTTGTGCACTTTCAAAATTATTTGCCCAGTTAAATAAACCAGAAAGTGTACATGAATCCAATAAAGGATGCAATATGTGCATCTAATCTAGGAAATGTACATACAAATACAAGGAAGTCCAAATATAAACTGAAGAATTCAATTTCTTTTGTTATGGTGTTTTTGTAAAGGTGGACAAGCTACCATTAGCACAGTTGATAAATAGCATGCAGAAACAAATTGACACCATTTTCTTGCAGGCCATAGGATACTCTCTAATTTATTATAATTTTATCTAATCTGTGACACCACCATGTGCTGGAACTCAACAATAGCCATGCTGCAGAGGCTGCACTAGCAGCAATGTGCATCAATGAGTACATTTGCGATAATGGAATGAGAATAGGATCTAGAGAGTTTTACCATGTTGATGGCTCATCATTCAGATGCGTGCAAGATTTTTCCACCTGTTGAAGTGGTGACCAAATGATAAGCTGCAATGAAGCATGGTTTAGTAGCGTCACAATCCCTCTTGTGTTCCTGGAAGTGCACACACTGCATGGTGTCATGGACTAGGGACTGGCGACAGCAGCAGGAGAAAGAGGAGGACTTGCTGCTGTTTAGAGGCAACAGGAACATTCGCCATCTTCTCTTTATCCCTGTGAGAAAGAGGTAGCATGACGCTGAAAAGAAATATGAGAAGGATTGGGGTGCTAGTGGGGATAAGCAGGAGGAAATGGCGAAGGCTTCAAGGGGCACACTTAACCGCCACAAAAACACAGGTGTTGTATGTGTGTATGGTGAGATTGTTGAGGACAGTGTTGTCCTCAGCCACACAGAGGTTCTTTCCTGCAGGCAATTTGTGGTGAATTAAGTTTTTATGTTCAAATGCCTGTGCACTATTAGGGACCACTATTGAGAGACCACCTTATTTGATCAAGATACAAGGGTAAAATGGCCAATTTCCTGCCTTCATTCAGAGGGAGCTAAAAATGCAGCATTTTGAGGAGGTAATCTGTAAGAACCTCTTCCCATTTCCTGATGTGGCAGGATCCCTTCTTATTACCAACATATCTCCGATCCTCTGATCCCTGGAGTTTTGGGTGCCCAGTCTGGACCACTGGCCAAAGTTTACATAGTACAAGCTGGAGCTTCTGGCTTGCCCTGCAACCAGTGTGTTGTCCATGAGAGGCTTTGTAACAGAGAGGTGAATCCACCTTTCTCCTGGCAGTGTGGACTGGCTCATTAAAATTAACTAGTCATGGAGTTCCATTGACAATACAACTCCTGCTGTTGATGCCACAGGCTAAACTTTTAAGTGTCATACTTCCCCCCAAAAATATACCTACTATTACCAGTTCCTGGCATCTCTCCTGGCCTATTCCAGTGCTCAGGCATTGTGAAGGTGCCAGGCAATGTTTCTGCAGCTCAACTGCAGCTGCAAAATATCTAATGTTTGCTGCAGGGTAAATAATGTATTGTGCCTCAAAGTTTGTAGCCTATTCTGGTGTTCAGGCACTGTATAGATTGCACAAAATGTTTCCACATCTCGATATCAGCTACAAAATGTCTGTTTGCTGCAGGGTACGTCCTCCATTGTGCCTCAGTGTTTGCGGACTATTGCAGAGCTCAGGTAGTATAAAAGTGCCACACAATGTTTGCGCGGCTCAACATCAGCTGCAAAATTTCAAATGCTTCTAATGTACCACTGTACAATATTTGTGGCTCCATATGTGTCTGTCAGATAACACACTGTATTTTCTATTTTAAGATAAAACCTGCCTTGTCACTCTTTCTTACCATGCGTCCTAACTAAGCTGCATGTGAATGTTGTCTCTCAGATAATACACTCTAATGTTTATTGCAAGCAAGACCTGCATTCTCTCTCTCTCTCTCTCTCTCTATTTGCTGCCTATTCAAGTACTTGTGTACTGTCCTGACGCTAGCCAACTTCTATCAAATACATACCTGAAGACTAAAAGTTGAATATTTTGGGAATTCCTAAGGATACTGGGATGTGAGGGGGTTTGGGAAATGTATGGTTGTGGTTTTGAATTGTTTTTGGGCACACTTTATGTCATTTTATTAAACTTTTAATACAATACAGTCTGGTATTGCAAACTAGAGAAACTCACAAAGTATGCTATCATACTGTTTTGCCACTGGCCAGTTTGTATGAAGTTGAGGTCTTTAGCTTTATTTTTTTAAAGAGTAAACTTTCCTATAGAGTTTAGACCTGTTATGACTGCTACTTCCCCTGGTCCCCTGGTGTCACAACCAAAACGACGTTGAAATTAATCAGATTGAGGTGCTTCTGCTGTACTTAGTCCTTCTAATCCTTTTGTATGGTATTGTATTGTAATTGTACGGTCTCTCCATATGTTGTAAAGTGCTGCACAAACTGTTGGTGCTATATAAATCCTGAATAATAATAATAATAATACAAAAGCCAAGTGAAATGGAAAAATAAAAAAAATCAATTACACATCCAAAATAAGTCAACACATCTCTGAGCCTTTTTAATAATTGTTTGCCTATTAGCTGCAAAGTTTGGGTTTGCTGAATTTTGAACCAGATTCGGCTAATCCTTAACGAATTGAACCAGGGCAGATTTACCCATCATTAGTCCTTATGGTTGTGACAGTATAACCAGAATTGTGGTAAGAATGGATTTTAAACACTAGTACAATTGCAGATTTCTTTGTTGAAAATGTGCGTGTGTGTTCTATCTTTGAGTCCAAAAAATGTAACCAGCATACGATTTGAACATGAAGTAGAATAGAGTTTTAATGACACATGAATGTCATTCAGATACTGTCAGGGTTCCAGGGGTATCTTGCGTAGTGCGCCTGCACCCATTACTGGTGGCAGGTGTGATCTTTGCTGGGGGAGGTTCCCAGCACACACCCTCTGCCTTTCTCTTGCCATTGGCTCCTGGATGGAGAAGCTTCCTGGTTGCCTCGGCAGCCAGGGGGTGGTCTTAATTCCCCACTGGCTTATTGCTGAATTATTCTATCCCTATGGTGTGATCTCCCAGCTCCCTGTGCCTTGAACGTCTCGCTTCCTGACTCTTCGCTTGGACTCCCTATTACCGACCCTTTGGCCTGCCTTTCCATTTCTGAACCAAGCTGCCTGCCTCGACCCAGATTGGACCTGACTACTCTTCTTGGATTTCCCCTGTGTACCTTGACCTCGGACTTTGGCTTGCCGCCCCTGCCAAGGGGTTCCATTCACGGCCCAGCCGTACTCCTCTGACACCATTCCTCTTTAAAGGCATAGGGACACATCAGAAACCCAGCACATCACAATGGCAGCTGAATGGTTAAAACCCCAGTCCCATTGGGAAGATTTCTCCCTTTAACTTCCTGTTCTGTAGACACAACAGGAAGTGAGAGGATATTTCTATAAAAAAATGGAATTCCCCTCTTAAATAGTTGCTTACTCCTCTGACAGATACAAATGTTTTCTGGGCCTCGCAGGGTCCCCTTCATCAGGCACAGAATGACCAGACGTAATTCTGTGCCTGATGAAGGGGACCCTGCGAGGCCCCGAAAACATTTGTATCTGAATGGCATTCATGTGTCATTAAAACTCTATTCTGCTTCATGTTCAAATGGTGTGCTGGTGACATTTTGTGGACTTTGTGATATTGCACGGTGCCATCCGTGGTCACTTCAAGCACCCGCCTGATACACAGGTATATTTTTTTTTGGTAAGGAGTGCAACAGGACATATTTGCATGTGTTCTATCTTTAATCTTCGGCAAGTAAACATTAGTCAAATTGTAGAAAGAAAATGGTGTTCTATATTTTATGCATATCGTTTTACTTTATAGTACAGGCAATTGCACTTGCCAGCTGCTATTACCTTTAGATAGTACGCATGATAACAATATGAAGACTTTAGTCGAAATCACAATACTGCTAACACTTCTACTAAGCTGCCCTTACTCATTAACTCTCACAGATGCCTGCTGCTTTATTCTGATGTTTCTATCCTTGTGGCAGAATCTGTTGTCAATGTCATTATTTACTTGCATGCCATCTGTGCGGCTTCGCTTTGCATTTCAGATGTCATACATTCTGCCTAGTGCAGCCCATACGTTTTCTGCTTAACAACAAAAACACCTACCACTTCTGCGCTATGCATGCATCTTTATATACAACAAATTTAAAGTTATTTCCTGCATACACATGGCCTATATTATTTTGTTTGTCTAAGTTGTTGTTCTTTAAAGACATATAAATGAATCATTTGACGAAATGTGTTTACTATAATCAGTGCTGATAACACAAAGGGGTTTATTTATAAACTGTTTGCAGGGCCGTTCGCCCTAAAAATATCTGTTTGTTCTGTGCAGATATACTGTATGCCAAAACAAAAGTGCTTTAGGTGTTTCTTTCCCAGGGAAAGTATTTTCAAATTATTGTTTCCATGTCATTTTGCATGACCACTAGAGGAGCATAGCTAAAAAATACTTATTTTCTATACTTCTTTAGCTCCAGCTAGTGACAATAATGCAATATTACATGAAAACATTTGAAAATTAACTCCACTTGTAAATAAAACAAATAAAGGACTTCGTTTTTGGCATATATTCAAACATGATGAACAGTCACATATATTCGCAGGGTGACAAGGGCACCTCCCTGAAATAAAGTTTTGCTGGTTGGGATGTCTGATATATCATCCCAATATATGGGATGATATATCATCCCATATATCATTTTCCTGGCTATAAGAGCCAGGAAACACACACACACACACACACACACACACACATATATATATATATATGTGTGTGTGTGTGTGTGTGTGTGTGTGTGTGTGTGTGTGTGTGTTTCCTGGCTCTTATAGTGATTTAATGGCTTCCGTACTTTCTAAGCATGTCTGGCCTGGTATAAATGGTTGTTTCAGATCTGTGTCTCTATATATAATAACGGGTGAGAATTAATGAGTTTAACCAAACACCACTTCAGAATTCCCTGAGGAGAAATGAGCACACTGTCACACTGTCCTCTGAGACATTTCCATTAGAAGCAGAATACATGGCCAGATCAGGAAATGGAGTTTTAACTATGAAATTAAACTTCAGCTTCAGCCAGGGCATGCTATTATGAGTATGGTAGAGTATGACTTTTAAGGTTTCTCTCTGTTCATAAACTGCTGAGGTGGATATAAATATGTCTTGTGATTATCACATACGGTTTTTTACCGCTGCTCCATAGATAGAGTACAGGAAGTGAGCACCGGAATGTTACCTGAAGGATCATCAGGTAAATATAAAGGAAACAAGTCTCAAGAAGAAAATGAATGCCGCCACCATGTCTAAAGACTCCTAAGCTGAAATATTTTACAATTTTGTTCCTGGGTTTATATACACTTTAAATGGATATTGTAGTTTGCCTACTCTCCTCCCTCAAAAAAAACAAACCTTTGTAAATTTTAAAGCAGAACTCCAGTAGTTAAATAACAAAAGCATGCTGGGTAACAAATAGTTAGCTCTAATAAAGTTTATGCCACCTCCAGGATTGTTGCTTTCTGCTTATTTTTTACTGTTTTGATGCCAATATAGTTAGAGCCAGATTAGGAGCATCATGGGCCTGGTGCTGAGGATTTTGGTGGGCCTTATTAGGGAAATACATAAAAAGAAAACATTTTAATTGCCATTAGAGTGCATTAACAAAACATTGCATATCTTAAACACACTGAATAAACAGACTTTTTCACTGAAACCCAAATTACCTAAATGAGGCAAGCTGGTAGATTAAAAATAAACTACACATTCACTTTTTGTACTTTTTTGCTTGCAAATTCGTCAATTGTAGAATCAAACAATTACACTGCAAATACATTCTATATAAGATAAAGAAAGCATCATGTGACACGGAACGTTCTACTGACTCCTGCGACATCTATTGTGGCTGTGGATGGGTTGAAAGTCGCAAAAATTCAGTGTAATAAAATTAGTTAGGAGGCCTTACACTTACCACAAATGTAACAGAGATATTCACACTGACCAGCAGTGGCATAACCAGAGTTATGGGCGCCCGGGGCAAAAATTTTTTTTGCCCCCCCCCCCCATTATATAAAAATCCACTGGAACTGTACCCCCACCCCCCACATGTTTTTATTTACATTTTTTCAAATTTCTTTAATATTTTATTTTTATTATTTTTTTTATAAACTTTTAATTTTTTTTTTTTTATTAATTCATTTTTTATTAAATATTTTTATTTTTTACTTTACTTTTAGGGGCTTAGGGGAAATATTAGGGGTCTAAACAGACCCCTGAAATTTCCCCTTTAAAATAGAAAAAGAGATTGAGAACAGAGTCCTCAATCTCTTTTTCTGTGTCCACTGTTATCCATGAACAGGAATCCTCTATTCTGAGTGTTCCTGTTCATTGAGAATATAGTACGTTTACTATAGCTACAATTATGAATGAACAGGAGTGGATATAGATCACTCCCATTCATTCATAATTGAGGATATAGTAACCATATCCTCAATTATCTACATACACTCAGCGATCACTGATCGCTGAGTGTATGTAGCCTGCTCTCCTCTCTGACACAGACACACGCTGTCACAGGAGGCTGAGCAAGCAGTGCACGGAGGAGAGCACAGCCTCCTGTGACAATGCGGGCTGTCTCCGCCCCCACACCGCTTTGCCGGACTGTGATAGGCGGCTGAGCTGTGTGGGAGGAGAGACACCAGCCGATCACGGCGGTCTCGTCCCACAGCGCTTGGCCGGCTGTCACTTTCCCTCCTCCCTGCTGGGACAAAGAGCAGCGCCTAGCGGGGAGAAAAGAAACCACGGTTGCACCGACAAAACGGCAGGAAAATGGCACTTTCGGCATTTAGCCAAAAGTGCCATTTTCGGCCGACGCCCCCCTTCATCTTTTCGCCCGGGGCCAGCACACCGGCCGCCCCCGATTGTTACGCCACTGCTGACCAGCAATGTAACAGAGGTATTCACAACGACCAGCAATGTTACAGAGGTATTCACACTGAGCAGCAATGTAAAAGAGGTATTCATAGTGACCACCAATGTATCAGAGATATTCACACTGGCCAGCAATGTAACGGAGGTATTCTCACTGACCAGCAATATAACGGAGTTATTCTCACTAACCAGCAATGTAACAGGGATATTTTCACTGTGCAGATGAACTTGCACACTCAACTGAACCCAACCTGCATGACTATGGCATGTTATTTGATTAGGTAAAACCCTCCCCGTCTATTATTAACCGCAATCCTCCAGTGAGGAGACCACCTGTGACCCACATCTCCCTTCTGCTCCCACTCACCCCCACATACCCTCTGCTGCCTGTCGGGGAATATTCCTCTGCTCCCACTCTTACCGACATTCCCTCTGCTTCCAGTCTCCCCCTCATCACCTATCTGCTCCCTGTCTCCCCCACATCCCCTCTGCTCCCACTCTCTGCCTTATCACCCCTCTGCTGTGTCTGTATACAATTGTCCCTCTTGTGTATCTCGCCATCTGGATGGCAGCCAGTGTGATTTCCCCCTTCTCCCAGAGCCACAGGATACTTTTTTTTATTGTTTGTACCAACAATACCCCGTAATGAAATGCTGACATTGTCAAAACTAAACCCAACTTTCAGGCAGTATTACTGGCTTTGTCTGCTCACAGACAGATTGTGAAAAGGTAATAAATATTGATCCAATCTGTATTGCTCTACTAGACCACAAATTCATTGCAATTGCAATTCATTGCAATTGCTGTACATCAATAGTACACACAATCTTTCTTCATCTTCTTCCCTGAATATGACAGACCCTGATCACTGACATGTTATCACAGAGATACCACACAGATGAAGCAGACTGTGACGGACCGCCTGGTACCCCGACTGGGTACCTCCGCCAAAGAGCGTCTCCTGCCCGCCAAACCCCACTCTCAGCCAGCGGATTCGCAGTAACCAGCCCCTAACCCCCAATCACGAGGCAAAACTCATGTTGAGGGTTCAACATAGAAAGAGCAACTCCTTTATTAAACAAAGGACATTCACTTTTGAGACACTGGGAGGGCTACAACCCCTCCCCTCCCTTCCCCCTCATGACAAACACAGATAACAGCTTACACAGTGAATCAGACATTTACATACACAGTCACACAGTACAATAGCGTGAGCATCAGATAACAGGTGAGGGGGGGGGGAAGCTATGCAACTTCTATACAACTGACTTAACTTAATTAAGTCTCCATTTTGAATAGACAAACCATGTGGCCAAGTCCTTGTCCGCCACCATTTTAAAACATATATTTCCCAGAGGGCAACAGTCACTGTCTGCATATAAAATTTAAATTTAGCCCCAAAATCTCCTGTTCTCTTGCTGGGCCATAATCGGTGGGTAAGAGGCCAGTCTGCAGCCCCCTCCAACTAGCACAGTGACGGTGCAGTCTGTCACACAGACACTGGATGAAGAACAGCTGAAGTGAAATACCTTTAATGCGAGGAGACACTGCCAGAATCCCAGCCTGTGCCACCTTCTATAATTGTGAAGGGTGGGGTTCTTGCATCATAATTTGCATTTATATTGACCGCATCATGTACATACGAATGAGTCGTGGTTAATTTATATGTATATACCGCAATCCACTCATATGTTAATCTAACGGCCGGGCCTATTTTCAGTGATGGGCCTGGAGCTGATGCTCCAAACGCCCCTATGTTAATGTAGCCCTGGGTATAGTAAAGCTTACCTACATTTATGACGCTGTGACAGTAGACTTATGAGAGACTTTTAATTTCTAGGGTTTATGACATTCAACACATTATATGTTGCGGGCGCTGCATAATTTGTAAGTTATGAGAGACAGTAGTGGCTCCCATACATTGAAGTACTGTCATTTATCCACCTCTCCTCTGTTCTTGTCCATTCACAGAACGCTCAGTATTCTGTGAAAAATCCACAGCTGTTCTTATACTACAAATGCCTCTGCCTCTGGGAGTTATGCCTGCAGGGCCGCCGTGTACTGAGCCCTGGCCCCGGCCCCAACAATTCAGCAGGGGGGTCCAAGCCAACACAGGCTGCCCCTTGGGAAGAAGGATGTTCCTACTCACTTGCCATGGTAACCAATTGATGGACAGGGTCCTCCCCTCCTTCCCTAAAGGTGTATGAGCCCTATGCATGGAAAGAGGAAAGGAGCCTGTCCATAAACTAGTTACCAGGGAGACTGGGTGGTGCCATTTGCTGGGCAGGCCAATTAGGCTCCGCTCACAGAATGATTCAGCTCTGTCCACCCTGTCAGTAGGCTCCGCCCCTGCATTACTTGCAGTCCTCAGTGTCTTTGGCAGGAGCTGGAGTCCTGCCCTGAGGTAAGCAGCAAGCGGTGATCAGCTTAGAAGAGAGGGGGTGCACAGTGTAAGTATTGAAAAGTGTGCATCCCTCTGCATCCCTCTTCCTACACTGCTCACCTCTGCACCTTCTGCCACAAGTAGTGCTAAGTGTGAGCAGAATAGGAAGACGAGATGCAAAGGTGAGCAGAGTGGATGCAGAGGGTGCAGGGTTGAGAATAATTGAAAGAAGGGTCTAGAGGTGAACAGTGTAGGAAGAGGGATGCAGGGGGTGCAGAGGTGAGCAAAAAGGAAGAGGGGTGAGGGGGTGCAGTGCTGAGCAGAGTAGGAAGAGGGATTCAGGGGGTGCATAAATGAGCAGTGTAGGAACAGGGTTGTAGGGGGTGCAGATGTGAGCAGTTTTAAAAGAAGTTTGCAGGGGGAGCAGGGGTAACCATTGTAGGAAAAGGGGGCAGAGGTAAATCCGGGTGTGGGGGATCTGTGCTCGTGGTGTCTTGGAAGCTAGGTGTCAGACTGTTGAGAGACACTAGTGTCAACTCTACACCTGCAGAAGTGGAGCGATCACACAAAATCCAGAAGCGGTGCAGAGATTGGGGGAGTCAGCGACAGCATGGGTGAGTGGAGGAGACCTGCACTGAAGGAAACATGTAGCTCTGTATGCAATGAACAGATGTGTCACCTGCCTAGTGCCTGCTTACGTTCATCCCTAGATGAAAATGAACACTTAACCCTTTCAGTGCAGGGGTAGCCACACTGCAAGGTTTAAGATGATTAAAAATGTCAAAAAAGAAGCAAACAGGGACTATTAACTCTGTATTTCTGTCTACCTATCGAAAAGATTTATCCTATACTTATGTATTATTAAAATGATAAATTATGAAAACACTGATTTTGAAGAATGAATCAAGGGCACAACCTTGTTTGATAAGTTTTTGTTCAGTTATTCCTTGGCAATTTCACATATTGATCCCAACTGCATAACAATTTGACCTCCGAAGGCAGAATTTCAGTGGAATCTGTTTCAGATCATTTCTTTTTACCACAGCCAAGGAAGCTATATGGCATAGTTCCCTTGGCTCTAGTACATCTCACGGGCTGTGATCAGCTGTTAACTTTTCAAAGAGGCTCAAGCCAAAGATTTCACATGTCGTTAGAGTCAGCCAAAGGAGAACTGCTAAAAGCCAAATACTGCCAGTTCTCGTAGTAGTTGAACAGAATTCCTTTCACACTGAATTCTACTATTATGGTAATATATTCTTGATACTAATGTTTTACATATAACTATGGGTTTAAAACCTTCAGTATATATATATACATATACCGATACTTTTCCTCAAGTACTCGACAATACCAATACCTTTTTTTTAGGGTCACGTGACGTTTTCTAAAACAATACAGACTAATGATTTTAGGACTAAGTTGCATCTGCGGTGACCCTGGTAGTTCTGCCACTGATTCCAGCAATACACTTTACAGCCATGCAGAATATCATCAACTATAGAGTAATACAAGTCCCAGCAATACATTATACAGCAATTCAGGATAATATGAAGCTACATACTCTGTGTTGCTCACTGGGGCTGTGCAGTGTCTCAGGAGGCTGTTTGGGATCTGATATGGGCTGTTGCGGGGTCTCAGGAGGCTTTGCAGGGTCTGACCAGGGATGTGTGTGGTTTCACCAGGGCTGTGCAGTTTCACCAGGGCTGTGCAGGGTCTCATCAGGGCTGTGCACGATCTCACCAGGGCTGTGTCCAGTGTCTCACCAGGGCTGTGTGGTCTTGTGAGGTTGTGGGCGGTCGCACAGAGGCTGTTTGCAGCTTCTCACCAGGGCTGTGCAGTCTCACCAGGGCTGCATGCGGGTCTCACCAGAGCTGCATGTGGGTCTTACCAGGGCAAGGTTCGGTTCTCACCAGGGCTGCATGTGGGTCTCACCACAGCTGTATTCGGGTCTTCCCATGGCTGTGTGCCTCATCTCACCAGGGCGTTCTTACCCAGCTGTAGGCGTTCTCACCAGGACTGTGTGTGGTCTCACCAGGGCTGTGCAGTCTCATGAGGGCTGCATTCAGGTCTCACCAGGGCTGCATGTGGGTCTCACGAGGGCTGCATGTAGGTCTCACTAGGGCTGTGTGCAACTTTAACCAGGGCTGCATGTGGGTCTCACCAGGGCTGCATGTGGGTATCACTAGAGCTGCATGTGGGTCTCACCAGGGCTGCATGGGGGTCTCACCAGAGCTACGTTCTGATCTCACCAGGGCTGCATGTGGCATCTCACCAGGGCAGTATGCCGGTCTAATCAGGCCTGTGTGCGGTGTCCACCCATGTCTGTGTGCGACCTCTCCCTTGGGATGCGTTCTGGTCTCACCATGGCTTTGCTGGGTCTCACCAAGGCTCTCCTGGTGGCGGGAAGGAGGAGGTGGCGATGTACAGCTGGGCCGGTGCTGTAAAAGACAGCTGCCGCAAAGTCCCCATCAGACTGCCGAGGTCGCAAGCAAACACGGCAGCCACTCCTGTTTAAAAATTTAAAGGGCCTGTATCGGCCTTTAGTATCGGAGCATTTTTACTAGTACGTGTGTCAGGGCATTGCTACCTTTACCACTCTTTTAGCATTTTGTAGGTACGAAGATTGAAGCATATGTGTGCACTGTATATAGCGAATAAGCACAGGTTATCTTTAATCATCCGTATTAACCCACTCCCACTGTTACGCACAATCTTGCTATACCCTCAGTTCGCCAAGGTGTGCTACATGCATAGCATGCCCCAGGTCTTTAATTTTCCTAGTCATGCTCACATTTTGTCACACTGTTTAGACTTTTTAGCTATAAAGCCGGGAAGATTGGCCTTAAAAGTCTTGTTATTGTTAACATATTGTATAGACTGTTTCAGTGTTGATTGAATTAAGCCTGGACGAAGGAAGGAGGCCCAATGTATAATCTTGCTCACAGGCCCACTGCATCCAGAAAACTCCCTTATTTATAAGATAACAAAATTGCTCAATTTTAGTGAATCTAGCTGAACAAGCTTTAAAAAAGTGAGTTATGAAAGAGAGCAATAGGGAGACCAATTGGATTATTTTGTTATAAGAGTGAATGTACCCTTTAAATGAAACTTCTACTAAATTTCTATGCAGTTTAACCTCATTATGCTAAAATGAGTCAGGGGAATGAAAACACATTGGAGCTGACTTCAGAAGATGTGATCCTATAATTTTACCTGAATGCTTTTATTACATTGGGGATATGGTGTCTTGAAATGCTTTTTCCAAAAAAGCCAAGCGGAAGAATAAAGTGATGGAAGATAATAATGACAGCTTTGGAATCAGGTTACACTGATGCTTTTTCAGTCTAAATGTTCAGACTGAACACAATGATGGGTTTTCTTTATTAAAATTCCATAATAGGAAGTGTATTTTCTCGAATCAGTCAGTCATTTTCAAATCATTCTCCAACTGCCATATTCCAGGAGAGATTTAAATCTGATTGGTTGTTAAAGAGCCTTATAGACAGTTCTTAGTAAAGACACTTAGAAAAGGAGTATGTAAGTATAGACCAATTACATAGTTAGGCAGCAATGAAACAATAACATACCTTAAATTCATATTGTGTCAGAACTTACAATATGACTACAATGCTCTGAAAAAAAATGCTGTTAAACAATATTTGTATGTAACAGATATACCAAAGAACCATGTCAATTTCTCCTTGTAATGGAAATGTAGTATGAAATTAATAAACACCATGACTGCGTCCTGTGGCTTACATTTATTGTTTCCTATCCAGAGATACATCTCCCATATATTTTAATGGATTTCTATAGATGATGTGAGATACAGGAAAATTAACCTTTATATATCATTGGCTGAATAATAGAATGATTGTATAAAAGTGTATTGTGAATGTCAATAGAAATAATATGTTTATTTCTGTATGGTAACTGTTAGGTGAAATTGGCACCATTAATCTAGGAAGCCATGGTACTAGGTTAGCTGTATTTCACTATAAAGTCATTATCACAACAGCTAGCATCATAAATTGGTCTATACCCTTTGACTATACTGTGCATATGACGTTAAATGTCAATCTGTAAATTTAGCATCTGTCATCTATAATAGGAACCAGGAATTACCCAGAAATCTACAGGATAGGAGTCAGTGGTCTTACCTATGATCAAAATCTCTGGGGTCTGTTAAGAAAACATTATTTATGGTATAACAGGAATGATAGTAGTATATGCAAACATATCTTCCAAAACCTACATTGAGGAGCATTTAAGGCACACTAACCCTATCATCTACGGGATGTGATGTGTAACATATTCCACAACCATGTTCTGTTACTGTATGCAAAAACATTAGTACCATTTCTATCATCAATTGCATTATCATTGTTTTTATCAATAAAAAAATTACAATAAACCAGGCAAGGTAATTAAACCAAAATATACATAATATGCAGACAATGGGAGACACAACTGTTAAAAAAAATGTGAATCAGGCATTGTTTTAAAATGAAACCCCTAATTGTTGATGAAGATGTGCATGGCTGAAACTAACTTGGTGAAGAAGTGGTGGTAACTTGGAGTGTTCCATTAGGGCTTAATGAACTCACTAAGTTTAAGGAGAGAGCTAGGTTCCACCAAATTGTTCACTAGCAGCTTCAGCATTGGCATCCTGGGTAAGTAAACAGTTGTTAGGCAAAAAACTTTGTTTCCTGTCCAAGCACTCCATAATTGATGATTTGTGATGATAGGAGACAGAAAACTAAGAAGAGGGGAAAGAGCAGTATGACTAACAGGCGATGAGGTTACATTATGTAGCATCATATTTACAGATTGATTTTCCAGTGCCCATCATTCCCTTTTTAATTACCTTTGGTACACATGGTGTCTTTTGTAAAGACCATAGGCGGCAACAGAAGACCTAGCAAAAGAGGATGATGACAGTGTTTTCTGCATATGAGATGTGGACTTATGGTGAAGAGTAGGAGGAATATAAAAAGGGCGTAGTCTTTTTTGGGCACAGTATTCTTCCCAGTGGACTGTGTGATAGGATTTCATATTATGAATAAGAGCAGATTTTCCTAAATTCATGCCAGTATGGCTACATCTTAGCCTTTGTTTGTATATGTTGTACATGGAAACTGGCTTATGCTAAGGAGCTAAAGAGGAAGGCACAACCTGGAGATGCCAATATACCATCCTGAGAGGCAGCAATAGCTTTGACTGTGCTAGAGCTGCCCAATATAACTTATATGTCCTCTAGTTTCTCCAACTCCTTCTCATTCTGAAATTCCCATGTCTTGCTCACCACATTAATCATCATCAACGGACTATAAATCACATGTATATGACAACATGGCTATAACAGAGAGTGTTTGTGTTGGCTGGGGATTAGTTCTTAGCAGCTCACTGTCTTGAAGGCATCACTGCATCATCCTGTTGTACATCATGATCGACCAGGAGTGTGTGAAAATAAATGAGCTAACTAGTCCACAGTCTCATCTGATTGATATGACACCACTTCCTTTTTGACTTACAGTGAAACGGTGCTGGAATATTGTTTGCTGTCAGTGTCATGTCTATTACCACTTTGTTTCCTGAATGATGTGCCTACCATTTTGTTAAGTGTCTTCAAGGCAGGTTAAAAAAAATTCAGAAAAAAATTATAGTATACACTGTACTCTTGGCCAATATTACAAACTGTGACTGTATGTAACAAACAACTATCTTTCAGTGAGTTAAACATTTTGTCCATCTCCTCCAAAAAAAACAAAAAATGCATAATGGACTTTAACAGTGTATGCATAATGTAGAGAATTCCGATGTATGCAAAATATACAACATTTATGTATTCAATATTAAAACAACAATTCATAAAAACAGATAGTACAATAAAATGTTCATGCTCCATTTAAATCCATATAAATAAGTTTATGCACAGGACACTACTACCAATTTGTCTCACAAAATATACAAATCCAGCATCTGAGGAGATTCCTCCAGCTGATGAAACTATGGGGATTCAACATATGAAGACAAAGGAGAGGTTTGGCGTAGTGCTGTACACGAGTAACATGTTCCACAGCCTTTAAACTGCTTTAGCAGACTTTATTGTGCATTAGTAACATCACTATAGAGAAATATAACAAGAAAGAGTTACATGACACCAATACAATGTGTCAACTAGAACCTAGAAGTTTGAATTTATTATACACACTTAGTAATGTAGTAATGGATGCTGGATTTGTATATTTTGCAAGACAACTTGGTAGTAGTGTCCTGTGCATAAACATATTTATATGGATTTAAATGGAACATGAAAATGTTATTTATCTTTTTATGAATCGTTGTTTTAATATTGATTAAATAAAAGTTGTCTATTTTACATATATTGATATTCTCTACATTATACATACACTGTTAAAGTCCATTATGTAACGTTGGGTCTCCTATTTTTATAAAAAGGATAAGCACCAGCTAAGCCATCTTCTTCTGAAACACAGCAACCAAACTGACTTCCTAGTGCTTATGTCATGATGTTTGACAATTTTAGAATTGTGTGCGGACAAAATTAGCTAGATGTAGCACTTTCAAAACACAACAATGACTAATGTCAGCAACATCTGGTGATATAATGTATCATACCAGGCCACATGTCCTCAGCACTGGGAGTGTGCTTTTCTGGGGCCGCCTCTGGAAAAGCACCTTGTCCCGTGCTGATAAGGACATGGGCCTGTTCCCCACAAGCCCTGGGGCATGGGTTGTGGGGTTGCAGGCAGGGGGCACCCAGATGTGCCCCCCCTTGTGAATGAGTAAGGGGTACTTGTACCCTATCCATTTACTAAAGGGTTTAATTTAAAAGTTTAGAAAAGACACCAGACTTTAGAAAAAAATATTTAATTGGAAAAAAAACCAAAAGACAAGTTTTTGACAAATCTTTTATTTAAAAAAAAAAAATGGATCCACCGACGTAATCCAGGGTAATTCACAATGCCCAGCGTTGGCCAGAATGATGGTGGCTTGGCAAAATAAAAAATAAAAACAATAAATAAATATATAATACAAATTTTAAAAGAAAATGCACGCTGACCCGACTGCACATGACGAACGTCCTGCACATGACGAACATCACTGCTAGCTCTGCCCAACTGTTTTTTATTGGCTGGCACATGCCAGAGTCTTCTAGCAGGTCCCGGGCAAAAAAAAAATGGGCGGAGCCTGCCATGACGTCACGGCTAGCTCCGCCCAGTTGTTGTTGTTTAATGACAGATCAGATCAAACAAAACTGTAATTAAATTGCAGCTTTTTTAGGCTTTTTTCTCTTTATTTTCACCTTGCGATCCATCCAGTAAGACATTTGCTTCTTAGGGTGACTCCACTCTAAGAAGGAGCCATTGTTGAATAGCAGCATTGTCAACATGTGGAGATTGTAGTGTACATGTGCTAGAATAGTTATATGGATTTGAATAATAAATTAAATCAAATTCCCACTAACACTTTTTAAGCAGTTACAGCTAATTATTTTACTTACTATTTTGGGATAAAGATTTTAAATAAATGAATGAAAGCTAACTATTGTAAACACCCATGTCAGTGTTCAATGGTTTGTCTCAATCTTCTAGCTACCACTTTTGCTGGACACCTTGGTCTACTAAGGGAAGGTAAAAAATAACAGACTTACTGGCCAGATCACAAGGTGAAAGTAAAGAAAAAGAAGCAAACTACTGTTGTCACCACATATAAAAATTGGAAAACTGTAGGGATGCAACGATACTAGTATCTGTATCGGTGCCCATACCGAGTATTTGGGTGAGTACTCATACTCACCCAAATGCTCTGTTGCCTGGCCCGATACTTGAGCTTCCGGTATCAGGAAGTCTTTACACGCTGCCCGGCTTCCTGATTGGCCGGGAAGCCAGCTTCATGCTCCCTCGTCACTTGAGATGAGGGAGCATGGAGCTGGCTTCCCGGCCAATCAGGAAACCTGGTAGCGTGTCATCCCACGGCTTTCTGATTGACCAGAAAGCTGGCTTCATGCTCCCTCGTCACCTGGTGACGAGTTAGCATGGAGCCAGCTTCCCAGCCAATCAGGAAGCCAGGCGCCGTGTAATGACGTGTTGCCAGGCTTCCTGATTGGCCAGGTTCTCCACCAATCAGAAAGCCGGGCAACACGTAATTACACGGGGCCCAGCTTCCTGATTGGCCAGAAAGCCGGCTCCATGCTCTCTCGTCACCAGGTGATGAGGGAGCATGAAGACGGCTTCCCTGCTAATCGGGTAGCCGAGTGGTGAGTCATTACTGCCGCCCGGCTTCCTGGCTAATTGGGAAGCTGGGTGGCGAGTTATTACACACTGTCTGGCTTCCTTAATGGGACTTTCGGTATCGGTATCGGTATTCGGTATCGAGTACCAGGAAAAAAAATAGCGCTACTCGTACTCGATACTGAAAATCCGGTATCGGTGCATCCCTAGAAAACTGCAATATATAATAAATGTTTTCTTTTGAGTTTAGATACACTTTAACCATACACTAAAACTAGTTTTGCCTTTAGGTATACTTTATTGTAGAAACATATAAAATACATATCTTCATTTCATGCACATTTGTCCATGTTTTAGCTCTTTAAATTTTACAATTACAGAAAAAAAAGCTCAATTAATCCTGCCAGAAAGCCAGTGTGCTCCTAACTTCATGTGCTCTTTGCTAGACTGAAATCATAAGAAATCATAAGATGTTTTATCAGCCCTGCCCAGTTCTCCCATATGGACTATACAATCCTCTTCCCTGCAGATCTATAATGGAGGTGGTGTTCTGTAGTCCAGCAGGAGAAAACCCGCAGATCAACAGGTATTTTCCTGTACTTGCAGTGTCTTTAAAGAGACAAAACATGGGGAAATGTACTATATATATATATATATATGTGTGTGTGTGTGTTTAGGACAATGGGGAAAAATACTGAGACAAATCTAAATCAAATCAATATTTGGTGTGTTCACACTTTGCTTTTAAAACAGCGTAAATTCTCCTAGGTACATTTTTAAAGAGTTCTTTGAGGGTGATTAGCCTCGTTTGCCTGCCTCTGGTATATACAGAACTGGCCAGGAAACAATGACCCACACATATTGGAGAAATAACCACAGTTCAGTCTCAGTTGCTTTTGTTTCTTCATGTAATTCCAGAAAGATTCTTTGATGTTGCGATCAGGGTTCTGTGAGGACCATACCATCTTATTCAGGACTTGTTCTTCCTTTCACTGAAAATAGTTCTTTATGACTTTGGCTGTATGTTTGGAGATGTTGTCCTGCTGCAGAATACATCTGGGACTGATACCTTCCTGATGGTATTTCATGATAGATACATATCTGCCTCTACTTTTCATCATCGGGGGATCATTAATTCTGACCAAATCCTCCATTTATGGTACCACTGGTCATCTTCTGGTTGCAAAGGGATGGCAGCATTTGCAGAACGGCACATCTCAAAATAACTGTTTTCCTTAATGTTTTTGCCTGTGAAATACTTTGTTGATGCAGTCAGACTACCTTTTTATCTTGTTGCGCTTAGTCTTGCCAGTGTGCATGACTGTATACATTGAGCTGTCTTCTGTGACCTTAATTTGTTAGTAGTGTATGGCTTCTCATGGTTACATTCCTCATACACAGCGTATTCTGTTTGATTTATTCATTGTGTTTTAAGCTTCATATTATCTTGTTAATAATTAGCTCATGTTGGGTATAATTGGTCTAAAGCTGAACTGCAGGCAAAACAAATATTGGAAAATTATTTTGAGCATCAAAGATCATGCCTTCATTTCAACTTACTGTGTTCCTGTTCTGCAAAAAAATAATGAATAGGTGGGCTTTTTCTCTAAACAGGCTCCTTTTTCCTGTCACTGCTGCCCTCTTCCTATCAGCAGGACAACTGGTCACCTAACAACTACTTCAACATTTAAATAAGACAGTGTTGAAATCACCTTATCTGTAATAAAGGGAGAGCCGTAGTATGGGCAGCTTTTTCTTGACCAGAACCATCCTGGTCTTCGTTGTTCTTCCACCAGCTCTTGCTTACTAGCTTAGATCCTGATCGGGGCTATCATATTGTTTCAGAGAGGATGGGGTTGTTATGTGCTCCCATCACCACCCACAGTGACCCACCTGTCACTGTTTGTTCCCCTGCTGGCTTCCCTGCCAAAGTGTACAGTGTCTTGTACCTAGCAACACAAGAGATTTACAACTCCCAGCAAAGCAGCAAAGTATGAGAAGCGCAAGTGATAGAAGAGGAGGAAACCACAGAGTTGCAGATGGGGATAGAATAAGCAATGGGTCAAATAGGGAGACAAACAGCAGAGTGGCAGGTGTGGAGGAAACCAGCAGTGTTAGATGGGGAGAGAACAATTTCAGTGTCAGGTGGGGTGGCTTTGTGTGATTTGAAAGTTGAGGGGCTAGCAGTGTGCACAGGAAGACATGTAGGGCACCTTGTCAGCACCTCCCACTGTCTGCTGCAGAACAGTCTGAACTAAAGCCCTTGGAATGATGTCACAGGGGAGTATAAGAAGTAAATCTCCATAAAGGAGACCAGTAAGTGTAAAATAATATATATAT
>NW_017308195.1:102713-118349 GCF_000935625.1 Nanorana parkeri | reverse complement strand
GAATGGGGGATCACCTTCCCTGGGAAAAACAGTCCAGGCAGCAAAGTTCTTTTTCTCTCTGAACACATCCAACATGTAGCTCTCTCAGAAGGCTGTCTGAGTCCCAGGCCAGAGCAAAACCATGTCTCAGCCTTCCCCTTTTATCTCACCTGGACAAGCATTCATCAAGCAATCAACTATCCAGGTGAGACCCAAAGCCCGAGCTGGACTATCCGGACCCAAAGTCAAAGCGAAACCCTGGTCCGGGTTCCGCTATTCATGTACATAGGATAGAAAGCGAGGGGAAACATACCGCCCCTCAATGATGTCCCCTCTCCTTATGTCACAATATATATATGGGTCTAGCTTCAGCCCCAAGACCCCTTTGGTTCAGTAGAACCGAAGGGCTGCTGTACGGGCTATTCACTATAGCCCGTACAGCTCCCGAAGTCGGCCGAGCGGCTCAGTCAAGCCGAAGGCATATGCTTAGGTGAAAGCCGAAGCTGGCCAAGCGGCCTGCCATTGGCCGACCGACAGCCTGCTTCTGACAGCTAGGCGGAGCCAGCCGGCCACTTGCAGAGACATCAGCGTCCCTGGTTACCAGCTAACCAGGGACACTGATCACGAGACAGCCCAACTCTCCCGGGCGCTCAGGCAGTCTCCCGCTCAAGGCCACCCAGGAGAGAAACACTGCTTTTTCTTTTTTATTCTGACATGGAGCCGTTGGCTGTCGTCAGAATAAAAAAATAATAATAATGTTTTCACCATAGGAATGCATTGCTAGATTCCTATTGGCTATTTCAATTTGCAATAGCCAATAGCAAACTAGCATTGCACCCGCCCACTGCTGCTGTCAATTAGCAGGAGGGACCTGCAGTTCTTCATCAGGTCCCCACTAGTGATTGACAGCAGCAGCAGAGGGCGGGTGCAATACCTGGTTTGCTATTGACTATTGCAAATTGAAATAGCCAATAGGAATCTAGGAATGCATTCCTATGGCGAAAATGTTTTTTTTTTCTTTTCTTTTTTTTGAAGGCAGCAGAACCGCCCGGCCAATAGAAAACAGTTGGGCGGAGCTAGCTGTCTCTGCTAGCTCCGCGCAATCGTTTTCTATTTTTTTTTCTACTTTTTTAACTATTTTTCTGCAGAACAGCTGAGCCGAATGCCGCTCAGCGGCATTCGGCTATTTACTCACTGCTGTTCGGCATCTATAAGAATAGACCGAACAGCAGCGAGTAGCCTGCCGGAGATTCGGCTTAGCCAATCCAGATTTTGGATCGGCTAAGTCGAACTCCTTCTGCACTTCGGGTCGGCCGAACATGCTGAGCAACTTACTCAAAATGTCCTATTTACTTACTTAAATTTGTAGTTACAAGATGCAGTGTTCCAAGCCTTCTATCTCATACTTGTGTGAGGTGGACCCTTCCTAATGAATGCTCAGTGACAGGGTGCTCTCAGACTACGGAACACTGAAGAGGCATCATGATGTCACAAAGAGGCACAGCAATAAGACCAGTCATCAAAAGGCCTGGACTTCAGTGCTGGATCACTAGTTGTTACTTACAGAAGAGGCACTGTCGAGGATATGATGGTTCCCTCAGGTAAGTAAATATCTGTCAATTAACAGGATTTAAATTGTGCTCTCATCCAGGAATGCTGCCAGCAAAAGCACTCTACCAAGTGTTATTCTCATTAAAAAGCAAAAGGACAAGACATTGATTCCCAAACTGCCAGGATAGTGACTAGTTTAGGAACATTTTTGAAAAGGTTCATAAAGCAGTCACTATTCTTGCAGTCTGGGAAGTGCTTGCTTGTTTTTTTTGTTTTTTTTAATAAATATCTGTTAAAAGGTTTTTTTTCTCTTTTTTTAATGGGGAAATGGGCAGAAGGGCATGGGAGAGACAGAAAATGGGTTCACGTATACCCAGATATGGGCTTTCAAATTATACATGTACACAATATGTAAAAGCTTTACACATTAGGAGGCGGTGGTACAAAACATAATAGCTCCTATCATTTACAAGTGATGTTTTAAACCATATTAAGCTCTTTATCAAGTTAGGAGAAACTAGGTATGTCTGAAGATCCTCTAACTGCAGTTAGAATTACCTCTGGCTGCACTTCAGAATTACAAATACCTCTGTACACAATTTGCTTCGAGTATAATGCAGCGAGACTGGATCAGGCATGATAATACTTTACTTACATAAGTAAATAAAACACAATCACATTGTTTATAGAAGCTTTCAGGGGTGTAGTTGGGAATCTCTGCCCTGTATAATCAAAGATTTTATATATAATGTCCACAAAACACCAAGATACTGATGCCTAGTTTTACACAAGCTGGCCAGATGTACCCAATGCTAAATAAAAGGTTTTCAGATTCTAACTTCTGTATTTATTTCCATGCCAAATGTTGGGGTCTCACTAGAGTTTACTTTTAAGTATAGTTTTAGATATATTCTGCTCCCCATAATCTCCAGCTTTAATAGAAGTTGCTTTAAAGTAGACAAGTTCTATCATACAAATAATATATTTTAATATAATAATATTAATGTAAGTTAAAAAAAGAATAAGATTGCCACTTCTAGCAGTTTGAAATACTTATGCTTATTACCTATTTCTATTACAGCAAAAGGCTTATTATTGGTGTTCTCTTTATTTTGCCTTTATGTTACCAATTATCCCAAAATATATGTATTATGCTTTTGAATATAAACTTGTTAATACTTTTGAGCCAAAAGTTACAGCTGCAGTCCACAATAAATTTCAAGCTCTCCGTAGAGATAACTCGCTGGGGACACAAAAATCTATTTTTTTATTGTAATTCACTCAGTGCCTGCATGATTTTGCATTCCAATCATGCTGCTAATTTAGTCCGCTCTTACCTCTGTATTAATAGCCGCACCAGTGGATAAGGAAGGAGGAATAATTGCATATATTTTATTTGTATTTGGCAGTAAATTTAGTGTTGGTTACTCAAGTGAATCATTGAAATCTACAGCCCTCTGTACTTGTTTGCTCTTCATCAATTTGCTTCTTGTATTATATTTTGTTCCATGCTGTTTCTTTGCTTTCAGAAATAGCTTGCTGTAGAATTAATTAAAAACAATCCCTGTTTTTTTAAAGGGGCTTCTTAAAGTGGACCTTTACACTCAAAAATCAAATTCTACCAATGCATCCCTCTACGTATGATGGTTAATAATAACATGTCAGGTGTAAAATGTTGTGATTTTGAAATACTTACATTTGCAAAGTCATTTCCTACTTTGAAGGGGCAAATTACTTCAGTTTGGCAAAACAATGCACACTGGGATTGCCTTCTCATCAGCAGAGCATTGCTGGGAAATCTCATCTGTAATCTCAGGAGATCTCAGGAGTGACTAGACATGTGCATGGTCACATGTGTAGTCACATGTGCTGGAAATCCAGGAAGTAATAGGAGAGCAAGTAATCTGCCCTTAGTAAACATGGCCTCTGCAGAAGAGTGGGGAAGAAAAGAGAAATAAGGTATTCAAAGAATACAAAGCCTGCATCTATCTAGAAGTATGTGTTTGTAGATTGTTCTTACTAAACATTTCTAAAGGTATATTTTTTGTTATTTTAAACATAAGGGTAAAGATCCTAATTAATACAGAAACAACATTTTATGACCTAGTAATGTAGTACCATAATATTTTTTTTTTAGGCAAAACAAAAACCACATACCACACTACCATTTTTTGTTATAGTGGAATTGCATGGTGGCCTAGTGGCCAGGAGTATGGCCTTTCAGTGTAGGAATCCTTATTGAAGTGGTATTGCAACCTGTTGATCATGATCTACAAGTAGATGCCCAGTGTGTTTAGCAATAGCCATACGCTTTTGGAGTAGAAGCAAAACTTCCAATTGTGCTTCATTTAGAGGGACTGTGCCTGTTTGGAAACAAATCCCTCTGTACCAGTTTTCTCCTGAATTGTCCTTTTTGGTCTAATGTATAGATATCTATAAAAACAAACATAAGTGTTATACTACACTAAACCTTTTATGCAACCTCTAAATTACTGCATTTGTTATTTTGAAAATCCAGTAAAAAAAGTTAAAGCAGTGATGAGAAAAAGCACTTGTTCATTCATAACAGGATCATGACAGGGCTGTGTCCACTGCTTATACAAAAGAGCTAAAGGCATCCCTCTTTCTCATCTCAGAAAGTTTGAAGGTATGGTAGAAGGAGCCAGAAAAAATGTGTGTGCCCTAATTCAATTGATGGGGTCTCTCCCAACAGGAGAATGACAACCTGGTATACATCTTATACAGATGCAGATGCAAAATATATTTTAAGAATCAAGAGATCCCTTACAGTGTATATATTTAGTGGTTGATTTACTAAAGGTTATATGTTCATAGCTCTGCTGACTTTCAAACACGTGCAAGCAAAAATACTTTTTTTTTTTCATTTTCCTTGCATGTGATTGGGTATTCTTTGCAAGGTAAAATGTCACCACATTCACTAAACTAAGAAAAAAGTAACCTGCAAAGTGAACTGCCTATTTGCCTTTAGAAAAAATAGAGAGTCACAGTACATGTTCAAAGTTCGGTAAGAGTCCAAACAGTTTATATTAAACATTATTGTATAATGGATTACATGAGGCAAAATTAAAGTCTACAATTTACTAATTCACTGATTTGACTGGCTTTTGAACATTTGCTAATCACTATAAACATCTCATTACTGTTTTTTTTGCTGACCTTTGCCAAATTCCTTCTTAAAGCATGGTGTAGTTTTGGCAAATTTCTTCCCAATCGTGTCAAATAGGAAGAAGCATTGTGCAAGTGTACATCATTATGCATGACTAATATACTGGAATTGCACATGGCAAATACACAGAGTTTCAAGACACACAGATATAACATGAATCTTGGCGCAACAACTTACACCTAATTTGCATGTTCTCCCTGTGCTTGTGTGGGTGGGTGCTCTGGTTTTCTCCCACATTCCAAAGACATGCTGGTAGGTTAATTGGCTCCTCTCTAAGTTAGCCCTCTATGTATGCATGTGGTATAGTGACCTTAGATTGTAAGCTCTTTGAGGGCATGGACTGATGTGAATGTGCTCTATGTAAAGAGCTTCACAAATTGTCAGCACTATATAAATACCTGTAATGAAATAATACAATGATAATTTCAGGGCTTGTTTACACCGAACGCGGTGCGTTCCAGAGTGGTAGCAAGCCCTATTTTTTGCATTTGCACTGGAACTGAACGCAGGCAAAATTTTGCCACGCATCCGATTGCACTGTGGGCGGGGGGGGCGGGGAGGCGCGGAAGTGGTGCCATTGAATTCAATGCGCTGCCACGCCCCCTCCAGCCCCAGAACGCAGGGGGATGTTTTGTGAGGGAATGTGGTGCGTTCCAGCAGCTACCGCTCTAAAATGCACCGCATTTGGTGTGAATGAGGCCTCAATCAATAGTTTATGCAAAATTAGTTTCACTGTAGCAGTCAGTGGGGTTTACTATATCAGTGGGTAGGTTTAATATGGCTGTACTGAGGCTATGTAAGCAGCAGATCCTGAAATTGAAAGGTTTTGTATATCCAAATGTTATAAATCATGTCCTGGGCATTTTACTATTATATCTTATAAATAAACCAAACCACTTAAAATGACTACTTGTATGTTATGCTTACAGAAATTTGCAATTTAAGGCTAACAACTGCAGTACTTACTGGCCCTGTTTCACGTCCTCACTTCCTCTGCTTAAAAGGAAACTATGATGGATTTGGGACAGTTATATTTATTTTTATACACTTTAAAATTCTGCGTTTTTAACAGTTCAGTAAATTCTTCAAGAAAAAGCACTTCTTTCAGACTTCCTCTCGCTAATTGAAACCTCAGAAAGAGCCATCTTAGCAGACAGACCGGGATGCAGAGGAGTCACTCCTCCGTTTCACTCAGTTATGATCGTAAATTCTAGCAGGATCTATTGAGCTCTGTAATGGGTTGTTTTTTTAAGTAAAGTAAATTAGAATAGAATGAAAAACACATGAAAATGAGTCTAGAGCTCTACCGCTGCCTGAAAATGAGATATCAAAATATGCTATATTTAATATTTAGACCACTAAATAAAATATTTTAAGATATTTTAATTGTGTAAATCTTTGGCTATAATAAATAAAGAAAAATTCCCGTTCGCTTTATGTAAAAAAATGATAGCTGTGGAGTTGCGTCTTTAGCATGATAGACGGACCGGCCGCTAATTAAAAAATGCAAAAATCCAGCATTGCTTTGATTTTGATGTATCAACTACAGATATTTCTAGATGTTTCTCTCTTTTTTTTAAAAAAGAGAACAAATGAAAATATGTTTCCTAACGACACATCACTTTTCGTTTTGCTAAGTTTCAGATTCTTTCTTTAAATTCTATAGTTATTTAGGGCATTGTATGAACCACAAACAGTAGAACAAAGGCACCTTTAACACCAAGGGCTTAATATGAAATATTAATATAATTAGAGTGAACGCTCAGACAATAACATTTGGTAATGCTGACACTTAGCCAACAATTGCTTTTGGCATCAGCTAATATCAAAAAGAAGAGGCAAAAACAGTAGCTTCAATTACTGTTTTCCAGCTTTTAATAAAATATCTCTGCTGCTCCACATGCCCCAACTGCCAGCAGTGTTGACAGGCCAAGAAATTATGAGTAATGCACAGTAAGTGGGAAAAGACACCCAGTATGTTTGAACAGCTGGGGAGGGAGAATTTAGCTTCTAAATTAGCAATGGCAACAATGAAGTCCAAGGCTCCAAAGTGATTTGGTGACAGTTTGCAATAGTACAAATGTCAATGTCAAATATCTTTGAAAGCCTGTCACAATGACATGTTTTCATTTTATTACTAGTAGTGGTTTTCCCTGCATCAGAGTACAGATTTTTCTGTCTGAAATAATTAAGCAAGCAGCTATTCATGTTTTTTTTCAGCCTTTGTTGCATCATCCGCTTTTCATCCCCTTACATGCATGTACTCCAGGAATGGCTGCATGGCATTTCTCAGGATGGATTTCCTGATGGTGACAAACATGCTTGTGTAGGTGTGTCGGAACTGGCAACGTTGAGACAAGAACAGAACATTTTTGCCTCGTGATAGGAAGTACTTTAGGAAAGACCATCGGGGCAGGAGCACCATGCTGTTTCATTAGGACTGATTAGGGTTACCTAGGGATTATCTAGGCAAGATTCACACTTAGGTGGGACCGTTTTTGCGCATTTGTACGTGTGTGTTCAGCATGCGGTTATTTGCGTGTTTATGCGTATTGTGCACAATTTGATGCGCATTTGTATGCGTGTACACGAAGACGCGTGTTTTGACTGGCAGCTTATGAAACATTACTGGCAATGGACAAATGCACATTTAAACGTGCACGAAAAATGTGCAACATGCTTCTGCCGCATGTTTTTGGGCGTTTCCATTTAAGTTTATGGATCAAAAACGTCATTTTAACTGCCCAAAGAAGCTCCTTTACCTTTTCAGGTGTTTGGCATTTTCCTGCTGGAGTTTTTCTGCTCAGGTGTGAACAGGGGCCATTGGAAATCATGGGAGTTCTTGTGTTGGGCATTTAAAAGCACTTTTCCAACTTTCAAAAATGCCTAGATGTGAACCAGGCCTAAGGTGTTTACCTTGAAATACATTTTTTATTTCTTTACTAAGGTTACATTAGCGGATATCATATGCAAACCACACCTCTTGATCTACATACTGTATAAATAAAAATATTGAATACAATGGGGTCTATTCACGAAGCTACCGAAGGATCTAGCCGTAGCCATTGGCCGGCCGACAGCCTGCTTCTGACAGCTGGGCGGAGCCAGCCGGCCAGCTCCGGCCATCTCACTGGTGGCTCCGGCCACTTGCAGAGAGATCAGCGTCCCTAGTTACCTGGTAACCAGAGACGCTGATCTATCACTACACTGAGAACCCGTCAGAGCTGCTGTGATTTTTGTGGTTCTGTGTGTAATGACAGAAGGCGTCCCTGGTTACTTAGTAACCAGGGACGCCTTCTGTCATTACAGACAAAACCCGTCGGAGCTGCTGTGATTTTACAGCAGCTCCCCTGGGGTCTCAGTGTAGAGGAGCCGCAGTGTAATGACAGAAGGTGTCCCTGGTTACCAGGTAACCAGGGATGCCTTCTGTCATTACCCCACCGCTCCTCAGTACACTGAGAACCTGCCGGAGGTTTGGATCAGCTGATCCAGATGTTGGATCGGCTGAGTCGAACTCCTTCTGCACTCCGGGTCGGCTGAACATGCTGAACATGTTTGGCCGACCCGAAGCCACCCGATGTAGCCGATATACGGCTGAAATCAGCCGTACAAGCCTGAAGTGAATAGCCGAACAGTGTTCTGCTCACTTCACTTCGGGTCGGTTGATCACTCGGCCGCCTACGGCAGCTTTGTGAATAGACCCCAATGTAACAATTGTTACATTGTATTTACTCAATCACACTTGCAGACTGTCTGCAAGTGTCATTTTACACAGGAGCTGCTCCTGCGTATGCATCCTATGTGATACATAGCAAGTCAGTTGTCAAAATGGCAGCTGTCAATTGTCATAATAGCAGCAAGAGAGTAGCAACAGGGTAAAAGAAGCAGGACATAGGAGCTATGCCCTAGGAACATTAAGGTTTTTTTTAGGACATATCTTCTATGCCCAAGGTCCTGAAGTGGTTAAACATTATGTTTCCCATTTTTTTACATTTTACTATTTACAAATGGGCACACCTTATTTTTCTATATATGTTAAATACATTTTAAGTCTTAGTCCTTACATAGATGAACATTATTCTGTGGATGGCACATAAGTAATTCTTTGTAGTGGATACTGTAGCGAATAAAACTTACATTAATTCAGGTCTGAAAATAGAAAATGTGGGCTATCAGCTAGGAGTTGAGAGTCACTGTGAACATCATACATGTAACTAGCTGTCAAAAGAAAAAAAAAACCTTGAATGGCATCTTTTGTCACTGTAAAACAAATGTGTGTAGGCAGTAGTTAGGTCCCTGTACACCTGCCAGGCCCTAGGTAGTGGCCTAGGTTGCCTTGCGAATAATCCTGCACTACTACAGAGGACAGCTCCATGACAGCCTAGGCATAGAGGAAGTGGGGTGAATGATGCTGGCTGTCCTTTAACCTGGAAGACTGGCGACATCTAGTGGGGGAAAGAAATTACTGCGGGGGGCAGTTTCAGCTTAACAGTTATTGCAGAGAAAGTTGCTTTAATATTTTTACATGCCTGTGGATAGGGACTTTAATAAGTTTCAAATGCCTTACAAAAATGACACAGAGGTTCTAAAACTAGTGATCTCAATATATAAATGAATGAGATGATAAATGATAATTGAGATTAATGAAAAGCATTTAGTTTAGCTTTGTCTTTATTGCATGTTATTTTTTTACCAATAATTTAAACCCATAAATAACACTTTTCTTTACCTGTTATTAATATTCTTGTTTACCTGTTATATCACTGCTTAATGCCGCTTACAAGTACATCTAATGTACAAGATACAGTTTGTAAATAGAGTTATGAGTAAAATGTTTTTTTTCACGTGTGTTCAAAGAAATAAACATAACAAACATGACCCACAGTGAAGAACATGAGGTCTGTATTATTTATACATGTTGAAAAGTGTATAAACCACACTGGCAACAAAGGCTATCAACTGTGATGTCTTTTGTGACCCAGTTTTTGTGCAACTGGCAAGCAGTGCTCTGAACATCATAGGAAATCAATAAGAGAAAAATGGAGGGTCTTCATATATCTTTCCACATTCAGCTGTATGTGCCTTCTTGCTTCTCACTTTTGATTATGGATCTGACCTTGTTTTCCTGTGACAGGTAAATAAATGTAGCAATCAATAGGAGGGCAGCAATGTAGCCTTCATGTTAAGGCCTTGGGCTCTATTGTGGAAAACAACATTTTGTATTGTGTCAGTTGCATACCTTTCTCTGTATAATATACTGCATTGTAAAGTCAATGTATTTTACAGCAGCACCCGTGATCTTGGTAAAATATGAAGTGTGATTTTGCTTGGATTTGTTTGGTCTTTTTTATGAAACATATGATTAAGAAACCAGTACTGAAAAATAGACAGGCTGTCATTGCGTTTCAGTTTCTCAAAACTGTTAATTGACTGACTGGCAATGCTTTTGGCAGCACTGGGGTTGAATTGCTTAAAAAAAATTGAGCACATTTACATTCTAATATGTATGTTCCCATTGCAAAGTGAATGTTAGTTGCATAGTGAATAAGACTGAGAGGCCTAAATGAGTCTCTGTTTGCTTCAATTATACAATCAGTCCAGTTATTTTAGTTTCCCTTGCACATGATAGGGTATTCAAGAAATTGCTTATCTAAAAACCTGCAAAATCGATAGAATTTACATTTACTAGAACAACTAGGCATTTACTAAGGATTGTCAAATAAAGAAATAAAAAAAAAAACACATTAAGAATGTTATTTTACCATTCCCATTTCTCAAAATAAAATATAGCAAACAAGAGATAAATCCAAATTTTGTACAACCTTATATGTATTGTGTATATGGATATGAAAAAAGTTCAGTGGCACACAGGTCCTGTATATGCTGGCACTTTGCCCATGAAAAAAGTGAAACCACTAAAAAAGGACCAGTGACATTAAAGAACAACTCTGGGCAGAATAAAAACTAACTTCATGTGCTGTGTTCTCTCTCTTTCTCAAAGCTGAACTATTAGCCTGGAGAGCCCCTCCATTTTATTCTGGGTCTTCTTTAAAAAATACCCCCAGAATTTTTTATCTTAAGCGCTGACTTAAAAAATGCAGGGTTTCATCAGTCTCTTAGTAAATTCTTCATAAGAGTACATGAAAAATGCATGCGGGGGTAGACCTACCATTTGTGCAGACTGTGTACCTGCACGTAGGTCCTATGGGGCTTGGGGCCCATATATACGAGATGTGGATTGGGCAGTTGCTGGTAATTTCCTGTTGAGGCACTGCTCACTTTCCAAGCAGATGAGGAGCGGTAAAGGTCTCTAATGATACCCTAAATCAGGCACTATGTAGTATCCAAGTGGAATTCCTGCCTGACCAGCTGACACATGCAGAATTCTCTAATTTTCCTTTAACTCCATTTGGGATGGAAGTGAAGGGATAGTTCAGGGTACCACAAAGGTTATCTATCTATCTATCTATCTATCTATCTATCTATCTATCTATCTATCTATCTATCTATCTATTTATCTATCTATCTATCTATCCATATGTCCACCCGTCTATCTATCTATCTATCTATCTATCTATCTATCTATCTATCTATCCATCTAACTATCTATCTATCTATCCATCCATCCATCCATCCATCCATCCATCTGTCTATTCACCTGTCCACCCGTCCACCCATCTATCTATCTATCTATCTATCTATCTATCTATCTATCTATCTATCTATCTATCTATCTATTTATCTATCTATCTATCTATCCATATGTCCACCCGTCTATCTATCTATCTATCTATCTATCTATCTATCTATCTATCTATCTATCTATCTATCTATCTATCTATCCATCCATCCATCCATCCATCCATCCATCTGTCTATTCACCTGTCCACCCGTCCACCCATCTATCTATCTATCTATCTATCTATCTATCTATCTATCTATCTATCTATCTATCTATCTATCCATCTATCCATCAATCTGTCTATTCATCTGTCCACCCGTCTATCTATCTATCTATCTATCTACCTACCTACCTATCTATCTATTGTGAACACGTGTGTATTTGGGCAGTAGTGGAAAGCCCATTGGCAACTGTCTACCATTGAATGCAAGTGTGTGTTTGAGAGGGGTAAACAGGACGTGCTGCTCACAGTGAAGCCCTGTTGAAGTTGAAAAGAACCTGTTGAGAACACAGAAAATATCAAAAAAACCTGGAAAAGAATACTCCACCCAAACTAGTAATACTAAATATGGCACAGTTTAGCATTTGGTTTAGTATTTGTATTTATGCTTTACATGGAAGTTGATATGTTTTATGTGATTATCATATATTTTACAAATTCATTCTTCACTCTTGATTTCAAAAACCACATAACTGTTTATATATTTATGCACTTGTAGCAAAGCATCCACAGTCTAGAACTGTGTGTTCCATGTTTGAAAGACATTAAGAGAACAATGTAAAGCTAAAGTTTAATTACCTTATTTTAGACTATTCAGGAGTTCTATATCCAAAGTACACTGTAATTATCTAAATGTACAGTTCCATTCTTCTGTTCTACCCTTATGTTATTTTGTCCCTCTGGGTCAGCAGAATGTTCAATTACACATACTGTGTACACAGGATGTAAGTTATTAGGTTCTTTTATTTTCATTTCGATGTTAGTGATTACGACAACTGCCTAGGGAAAACTGCATTAGCTGCAACATATACTGTAAAAGCACAGCACTGTCATCATGGTTTGTACACAAAAAGAAACCCAGGCTGTAGAACTGTCGTACATAACATTTTTCTGCCTGTGCGTGCCCACTAGGGGGCGCGCGTGAGCAGAAAAAAATTGCCGTCTGGAGACGGCAACCCGCAGATGCTGCAGTGCCGTCCGTCCGTTTTTTTACTACGGGCGGACGGCAAGAGGTTAACTGAATGACATGACAACCTTTGACAGCTATGTTGCTCATGTTTGACACTCTTTTAGAAAATGCATTCTTTATAACTAAATATAATATTTGAAACGAATTAAGGTGAATGTAAATCTAGTATCTGTTTTTCAGATATGTTTCATAACACGTCTCACTGTATACATTTTTCTTCAGTGAAATTTTTTTGTGAATCCGTTGCAAATTTTTTTACCTGGAGATCCTGCCAGTAGCAGTACTTCTTGTTACAACATAAAGACACCATCTTGTAATTAGCAGGAGAGTTGTCAGTTGTCAGCTGGCTATTGGGCTGCCCATAAGGTCTTTCAGACAGGCAGCCCAACAGACAACAACATGGCAGCCTGCAACAAGAAATGCTGTTACTGGCAGGATCTCCAAAGAAAAAAAAATATAAACTGCTTTATTTAAAAAAATTGCTTAAGAAAACTGTAAGTAACTGTAATTTTAAGCCACCACAAAAAAAACCCACAAAAAAACACAACATATACATTACAGGGTGGATTAACCAAAAGATGTTTAAAAAATTCTGGGGCCCAGCACATTAAAAGCTTTCCCGGGAGCTGCTCGGTACGGCCCTGCATGCAGCACAGAGCTGTATGTGTGGGCTGATTCCAGTGTGAATGAGGCCTAATTGTCTGGGTTCATACCTTCAGGCCTTTCTGTCACCCTGAGGTCTCTTACTTAAAAGGACATTTTGTTCTCACTCTCTGGTCCATCTCTCAAACTAGAATTTTACTCGCACAACCTCTGTGCTCTCTCCCGCTATCTCTCTCTATATCTCTCTACCTCGCATGTCTTCCTCTCACGTCTTACTCATGGAATATTATTTGTTTAGTCTGTATTGCAGACTTGGAGGAGTGCCTCTCTGGCACCTTTGTTCTGCAGTCTGCCACATCTTCCACCAATCTTTCGTCGGCTATTTTCAAGGGTCTGTTTGCATTTGAGTATGCGAAAATGTATGTATTTTCCATATTTGTAATGCATGTTACTTCATGCTGTTTGTATGCATTAATGTGCATTTATTTGGCATGTTTTTGTGTTCTTATGCATGTTTTCAGCATACATTTTGTCTAAGTTATGAGAAAAAAAAACGTGTCTTTATATTTGTACAAGCAGCTTCTTGTGTAAAAAAATTAACTAAAGCACACTATATGCACATACAGTATATACACAATATCTCTCAGTTCTGGAAAGGGAAGTGTAGATAAATTTACTAAAATGCAGCATGGATGACTTCTGATATCTATTCACTCAGGAATTTGTGTTTTCCTGCTGGAATCCCTAGCCTGGTGTTTACAAACGACAGCTGTTACCCATGCAAGGTAATGATCAGGTGACAACCGCTGCATGTAAACACCTGCACACCACATTTAATGGTATGTGATATGATTACATGCAATTAGAAAACAGTCACTCTCCCATGACGCATTGACTGTGCATCCACAGAGAGGGATTGATTCCTAACTACATGTAATCATATCACATACGATTACATGCAGTGTGCCGGAGTTCACATGCAGCGGCTGTCACCTTACCATTAACTTGAATGGGTTACAGTTGCAACTTGTAAATGGCAAATTAGGGATTCCTTCTGCAGGAAAATGCTAATTCCTGGCACAGGAATCCCCAATCGTACCTAAACTTACAGGTGTGAATGGGGCCTAATATACACACATAGAGAAATACCCCACACACACACACACACACGTACACAAAAAATGCGGTATATACCTTCCCTACCCTCATTTCTGCCCCCCCCTGAAGACAATATAAAAGAGCCCCATTACCTGCACAATCCCTGGTGATCCAGTGATTGATTAGTAAGGACTGGTGCAGACCTTACTAATCCTTCTTTTTGGCCGGAGCTCAGAACTGTCAGAGCTCCAGCCAAAAGGAATTACTTAGTGCCTGAGCTGACAGGGGCAGCTATGCGGTCTGCATCTGACAGAGATGCAGGCCGTGTAGCTGTTCCCACAAGTCAGGTATGGCGTAGCTGATTTGACAGCTAGCTGCCGGCTGGAATTGACCCACGGGCCGGTACTTTGAGATCCCTGGAGTAAAGGCTGTGACGCCCCTCTACTCCCTGCCACCCTGAGGCCATGGCATCGGTGGCCTTATAGGGACCCGGCCCTGGTCATAAGGGGAGTCCACAACCCTGCATAAGCTAAGGCTCCAGTGACTGGTAGTTTGCACAGAGCTTCGCTTTCATAGAGTAAGGGAGAGAAAAGAAGGTGAGTATATGCTGTAGGGGAGAGCTATAAAGTAAATTGTTGCCTTAAGGTAGACTACAGATTCACTTTAACTTAACAAGGAGAGTGGGTATAGGTTTTCCTTAATGCACTTTTCTATGCAAGGGGAGAATTGGGTCATGTTCTGCCATGAAGATTAGATATTTTTAATTGAACATACTACAAAGGGAACTTTTTAAAACTTGAGCAGTCAGAATCTTGAGCAGTAGCCAATCAGCTTCTCTCTTTGGTTTGTTCAGCTAAGCTTTGAAAATGAAAGATAGAAGCTGATTGGTTCCCATGCACAACTGCTCCAACTACTTTGTCTTCTCTGGTTTTGGTAAATTCCTCTCCAAGTATTTGAGTAATGCAGTTTCTCCAACACTCTCTCCAATCTAGGGGAAACATTTGGTAGATTATTCTTAGGAAAAAGGTTGATTAGCTGGTTGGACTTTGCCAACAGATATTCTTCTGAAATAATGTTGGTTCCAGGGATATACATAGACATACATGCTTGGACAATACAAACAGTCTATAGTCAAACACAAAGGGGTCTATTCACTAAGCTGCCGTAGGCAGCCGAGTGAAAGACCGACCTGAAGTGAAGTGAGCCGAACGATGTTGGGCTATTCACTTCAGGCTGGTACGGCTGATTTCAGCCGTATATCAGCTGAAATCAGCCGTACATCGAGTGGCTTCACGTGGCTTCGGGTCGGCCGAACATGCTCAGCATGTTCGGCCGACCCGAAGTGC
>NW_017308195.1:72296-102465 GCF_000935625.1 Nanorana parkeri | reverse complement strand
CATTGCACCCGCCCTCTGCTGCAGTTCTCCATCAGGTCCATCAGCAGAGGGCGGGTGCAATGCTAGTTTACTATTGGCTATTGCAAATTGAAATAGCCAATAGGAATCTACCAATGCATTCCTATTGTGCAAAAATTTGTTTTTATTTTTTTCTATTCTGACACGGCTCCGTGTCAGCATAAAGAAAAAAAAAGGAAAAGCAGTGCATCTCTCCTTGGAGGCCGGGAGCGGGAGACTCCTGGAGCGCCCGGGAGAGTTTTCTGTCTGGAGATCAGTGTCCATGGTTAGCTGGTAACCAGGGACGCTGATCTGCAGGTGACCGGAGCCAGCCGTAAGATCACGGCTGGCTTCGCCCAGCTGTCAGAAGCAGGCTGTCGGCCGACCGCTCGGCCAGCTTTGGCTTTCAGCGTGGCCCAGCCGAGCCGAGATATATGCCTTCGGCTCTACTGAGCCGCTCGGCTAAGTTCGGGAGCTGTACGTGCTATTGTGAATAGCCCGTACAGCAGCCCTTCGATTCTACTGAACCGAAGGGGTCCTGGGGCCAAAGCTAGCCGAAGGATCGGCAGAAGCTACGGCTAGATCCTTTGGCTGCTTCGTGAATAGACCCCAAAGTATATATACAGGTGAAACTCGAATAATTAGAATATCGTGCAAAACTAATTGCAGTAAGTTCTGCAAAAGGGGCCCAAACCAAGTACTGAGTACATATGCATCCTTGTACTTTTCAGAGGTCCGATATTGTTCTATGTACAATCCTTGTTTTATTGATTGCATGTAATAATCTACTTTTTTGAGGTTGTGGATTTGGGGTTCTTGGGGTTTTCATGAGCTGTAAGCCATAATCATCACAATTATGACAAATCACGGCTTGAACTATCTTGCTTTGCATGTAATGAGTCTATCTCATATATTAGTTTCACCTTTTAAGTTGCATTAGTGAAATGAATGAACTTTGCACGATATTCTAATTATTCGAGTTTCACCTGTACCTAGCCTGGCAATACATGGGACTTTTCATCTGTTAATGAATAATGAAAGGCTGACAAACACAAAAATGTACATAAATAAAAATAATCTCTTGTGATCATGACATGTACCTTGTACAATTTCAGAGAGCTTTTTCAGATCCTTTGTGCATCATCCTGATCATATCCTGTTCCCACCAAGGAAACATCATTTAATGTCTGTTGGAACCTTAAACAATAACTAAAGCCAATCAAGGGAAAACATTTCTGATTTTGCAGAGAAGAGTTAAAATGTATGCCAGGTTTGTATTTCTGTTTTTGACCAAATTTCTTCCTGTGTCTGTGATGCCTGTACAAATAATGGGGGGGGGGGGGGGGGCTCAACTGTCAGCTGAACAGTAAGGCATGGACAGCAGTAACAGCATTGTCAGACACTTCCTCACTCAACTAAAATGTTTTTTTGTCTATGTCCCCAATAAAGAGACTTCCCTAAATGGGACACGGACAGCTAAAATACCTGACCGAGACTCTAACCACTCCCTGCTCTATCCAAAATAAAACAAAATGTTGTGGTTGAGGTTGGGCTTTAAAATCCATTTCCAGCTTTGTAAGTGATTAGCATTTATTATGGTAATAAGAACCCCTCAGCAATGACAGTGATGATGTATTCATGGGCCCATTTTATGGCTCACATTGCAGGCTTTCCTCATTTTTATGAAGGTTTTTTAGGTCTGAGGCCTAAAAATTAAATATTTTCCCCAAAGGAAATTCAGTCTGACACCAGGGTGTTAGACTGTAATCAGCTGCCCCCCCCCCCTCCCTGTCACCCATTGTAACACGATCACTAAACTCCAGCCCTACCTTACCTAACACACAATACACTGTCCAGGAAAGGGGGGCTGGGGGGGGGGGTAAACCCACATTGCTTGCACAGCACATAGACAGCCATTTCCATGATGATATGAAGAGCAAAGCTAACAAAAAATGTAAGTTTCTGCTTTTATATACATCAACTGGATATCAACTTCTTCATGTACACTTGTACATTGATGGCATATATTTTGTTTTAAATACCTCTGCAAAGGTGAAAATAGACTTTAAGTCTTGTTCCATTGCTATGACCTTGTTCTTTCATGGTGCAATTACATTTTTTAGGATGAATAATAACAAATCAAGTGACCATTGATCACGGTTCAGACATGTTCAGCTTTATTTTCTCCTGTCAGAAAAAGAGTGCAAGGATTACATCAAAATACTCCAGTCTCTGCTAGCTACAAGAAACAAGAAACACGCCACAAAATGATGAAATAATGAATGGGCAAGTGGCTTCTATACATAGTGACAATGTATTTACAGGTAAAGAGGAGGAGCAGCGGAAATAAGTCCAGTAGAGAATTTGGCACTATACTGTAGTATTGGTACAGCACACATTACGTCTTCAGCTGAGGTTCATGGGTACATACGGCAGCACAGCACAGTTCATAAAGCTATGCACACTTCTCACTACAAAGGAAATCAACTGAAAATGAGAAGGCTGCTTTAGGAAACCATATTAACAAACAACAATGTATACATTAAAATGTCTCAGTTCAAATAATGTAATTCCTGTAGTGCTAACCTAACAACAATATAATACTTCCCTACAGTCCTCAACTGAGCATAATTTGATTGAGTCTTGTGTGGCATGCAACCAAATATCCATTACAGAATGTAATCATGGCTTAAGGGAATGTAAAATAGTAATTCCATCAAAGCAGAAGGATGTTTCCTCTTGAGTAATGTGCATCATTTTAACATGGCCCACTATTTTACATTCGAAGCCTAAGCATGTATAGCTAAAAACTCCATTGCTGTAAAAATAGGTCTATTGTTCTATCCTACACAAACAATGCCAATAAAACAAGGGGGATATACAGGAAAGCTTTCCCACCAGGTTAAGCCTATAAAGGAGCTTATATCTGTATGTATATGGCTGGCTTTACAATGGCCTTACAATAGTAAACTAGCTAGAACAAAGAACGACCCCTAGTAAGGACCAACATATTCCCTTTTTATACCCTTTTAGACATAAGATTTCAAATTATTTTTATATTTATAGATATTTGTTTTACTTACTGATTATTGATATTTATAAACATTAGCTGTAAAAGTCTTAAAATGCTTGTTAAAGCCACCCTGACACTATACTAAATGTTTAAAACCAAGCCATACTTGTAAAAGAAGAGTGTACATATTCACCTTCTTGCTGCCTGTGCCAGCAAATGTAATCCATTCCTAAAAAAATTTCATGTAAAGTCTGAAAGGAAAGAAACTGGTTTCCTTGCAGCTCTCACTGGTTCATCCTGCTGACCTCCACGCATTAGAGGATAGAGTAGTGACATGGGGTGGGTCAGCAGGCACCAGTGAGAACCCAGAAACATGATAGGAGCTATTTATCACCCAAAGTGATACAATTTTCACCCAGGATTCACACATTTTTCCAGTTGAGTCCAATAAAAATGTGTAAATCTTGGGTGAAAACATTGATAAATAGACTCCTTGACATAGCGACATGGTCACTTTAACATAACACACTTTATCGTAAAGATTTCATCCTTTCGCAGGATTACTGTTAAATTTCTTTTAAGCTGCTTGTGTCCCTAAAACATTGATCCCTACTAAAGTAGCTTCAATTATTTTATCTTAAAATCCATTAAAACGGTTCCTAAACTTAGTTCAGTCATGTACCACTGTTACAATCTCTGCAGTGTCAAATATATCAAACAGTTATTCCTACTGTATTTTGCTTGGGCCCACCTTTCCCCGCCACCTTATTCCTGGAAATGTTCAATCCATGAAAAATATACTTTTTTTCGCTAGTGGGTAAAGCTTTCCCTAACACAAAATACAGATGTGTCCTTTCACAAAGAACAATGACAAACTATTGTAAATGAGCACAAAGCAAAACATTCACTTGCATATGTCTGCATCGTCTATTAACAGTGAAATATATTAACTTGGTTTGGCAAAAGTTTTTAAAAAAATTAAGAATTCCATTTGTATTTTTTTTAAACTATTTATACATTGCAAGATAACAGTAAACATTGAACATGCCTTTGTACAAGGTTGTGACTTGGTTACAAATTAACAATAACAATGCACGGAAAAAGAAACTTTTTTTGTTCTCTGTTAATAACCCCCGCAAGTTTGTTTTTCATTTTGCATCTTCAGTGTGGCGCCTTATCTGAGCCGATCCTTGGACTCAAGAAGCAGGGAAGTTCCTTGTCTACTTGACCTTCTAGTGACCTTCGGGTTTACTAGACTTGGTTTCATGGTTAACGGAACTTGAAGAAAGCCACGGGGAGACGGATCTGGAACTTGTTTGCTTAGCCATGCTGTAGTGGCTGATTACAGTGTAAAACCTTCCCCGCGAGTTGGAATCCTGCGCAGAGTAGTATGCATCCAAGGAGGATGGTATGCACCTCTTATGCTGGAATTACAAAGGAGAAATAGCAAGAATATATATTTCAAAAATGTGTTCATATATTTATAAAATACATCAGGTTTGATCATTATTATTAGCAATACATAGGGGGTTATTCACAAAGCTGCCGAAGGATCTAGCCGTATCTTCGGCTAGCTTCGGCCCCAGGACCCCTTCAGTTATGTAGAACCGAAGGGCTGCTGTACGGGCTATTCACTATAGCCCGTACAGCTATACAGCTATTCACTATAGCCCGTACTGCTCCCGAAGTTGGCCGAGGGGCTCAGTCGAGCCGAAGGCATAGGCTTCGGCTCGACTGAGCCCAGGTGAAATTCATAGCCGAACAGCTCACTTCACTTCGGGTCGGTTATTCACTCGGCTGCCTACGGCAGCTTTGTGAATAACCACCATAATAATTCAAGTCATTTAGCTTGTATACACCAACTGCACGTCAACTTTTGTACTGGTCTACCTACGGTATAGTATGCATTTTTCCTGAAGCTGAACTCCAGCCTTACATTCAGTTTTGCCGAGTTGTACAGGTTCCTCTCCTGTATAGGTTCAGGTTCCTGTACAGGTTCCTCGTCACTATTGTGTTTGTTTGTTTGTTTGTTTATTTGTTGTAATAGTGAAATCACACTATATTTGAACACTTGTTGTACACATGGTGGTGTATTGTATAAGATTAGTTATTGATATTTTCATTATGGTTCTCTACTGTGTTTGGTTTCGTTCTATTATTTTCTAAAACATACATTTTCTGCTAAATTTATTTTTATTAATTTGTTTTGCTATATACTACCAATGTTAATTACAATAAAAGGGAGCCATGATTATTAAAAACATATTTTAAAAATATAAATTGATGGTTTTATTTTTTTTTACGTGTGTTTGTTTTTAATCTGTTATTTTGTATCTCTTTTACTATTCATATAAAGTCTTCATATACAAATAAACATTTAACAGTGTGTGTAGCCTGGATTCACAGTGCACTTCATCCAGTGAATAAATAATGTTTAGCATTCACTCTATTTATTATGTGGCAGATAATGGAGAAGTCTTGCGAAACTGCATGTTGTAGAGTCAAATGTCATTCTAATGTGTAATTCTTTGTATTCGTTGACAATCATTGCATATACTACTGAAGCAGCCCAAACCAGGCAAATTAACATTAAGAAAGGTTGAGGGAATGTCAAGCAAATTTATCGGGAAGATAACATGCCCCCTTTTCTTAAATAGTGTGAATGTCACAGTAACAATTTTTTTATTGTTGCAGAACAGATGTTGTTCAAACATTAGGAAACGTTTATTTCACTTGGTGAATTTTGGGCACATTTCAACTAATCTGGCTTGATTCACAGCTATTAGCAATGCAGATAAGAAAAACCTGTAAAAAGAATGAGCCTGACATAAAGAAAATAAATATTTATATACAATATTTCTTATTTTAGTGACCTCAAAATAAAGAAAAATATTTGTGTTCATTTATGAGCTCAATAAATAAAGAATATATATGCAAAACCACTAAATGTTTCTTTTAATATAATTATGTTTTATAAGTACAAGCTATTTTGTTTTACTATTCACAAGACAGAATATAACACTGCAAGAAAAGTGGTATTAAAAAGGACTCCAGTTCATTTTCCTTACAATGGGATGGCTTCTGCAGCTCCGGCCCCTGTGGATATCAATCAGCATGTTGTTAAACATAAATGTCTTATAGGAAATCAATGGGAGCTTCTCCATTGCCCCTATTTCACTATATATTTTAAGTATAAGAATGCAAAGATGAGATGAGCTACAGTATATAAAATCAGTAATGATCGGAACAGCAAGCGATTAATATTTTCATACCAGTGTGCTGGGTACTTGCACAGAACAGTATGTTATGACTCGCAGTATATGCAAATTATGTTACTATCAAGCATTATCGATTTCTTGTGTATTCCTTAATGAGCCTCTTCACTGCTATATCTCCAAGGATACTTAGTGAATCTATAGCTTTCCAGTATACTCATCTCTCAAGTGCCTGTGTTCAATGATCAGATTTGTCACCAGAATTTAAAAAATTGCATTTAAATTACTGTCTTACATTACGATAACAGTGCTATTGTATCTTCTATTTGATCTAAAATAGATATAGTTCGTTGTAAAAAAAAAAAAAAAAAAACTAGTAAAACTACTGCACTCAATCTCTCCTACATGCAGCAAGGTTTTTGAAGAGGCGGTCCAACCAAAAGTGATATTCCAGTTACAGGCAGAATCTAGGTAGACATCTAGCCACATGCTGCTGACTTCATATACAGTGGGTATAGAAAAGAATCACCCCCCTTTAAAATAATCACATTTTGGTTATTTTATGTAGGATTTTTATATGACCTAGGGCACCAGATCACAGGGAGGGTGCCAGATCACACAATGGCTTGCAGGGGAATTGTTAAATAGAGTCTAAGGGGTCTATTCACAAAGCTGCCGAGGGCAGCCGAGTGAATGACCGATCTGAAGTGAAGTGAGCCGAACACTGTTCGGCTATTCACTTCAGGCTGGTACGGCTAATTTCAGCCGTACATCGGCTTGCTTCGTGTGGCTTTGGGTCGGCCGAACATGCTCAGCATGTTCGGCCGACCCAAAGTGCAGAAGGAGTTCAGCAGATCCAACATCTGGATCCATGTCTTTATGGACCTTGCTTTGTGCACTGGTGAGCAGTCATGTTGGAACAAGAGGGGCCATCCCCAAACTGTTCCCACAAAGTTGGGAGCATGGAATTGTCCAAAATGTCTTGATATGCTGATGCCTGAAGAGTTCCCTTCACTGAAACTAAGGGGCCAAGCCCAACCCCTGAAAAACATCTGCAAACCATAATCCCCCCTCCACCAAACTTTATACTTGGCACAATGCAGTGAGGCAAGTGTTCTTCTGGCAACCGCCAGGCACAGATACGTCCATCGGATTGCCAGACAGAGAAGTGTGATTTGTCACTCCAGAGAACACGTCTCCACTTCTCTAGAGCCCAGTGGCGGCGTGCTTTACACCCCTGCATCTGATGCTTTGCATTGCACTTGGTGATGTAAGGCATGGATGCAGCTGCTCGGCCATGGAAACCCATTCCATGTAGCTCTCTACACACTGTTGTATCAATCTGAAGGCCACACGAAGTTTGGAGGTCTGTAGCTATTGACTTGGCGACTTCTGCGCACTGTGCGCTTCCGCATGCGCTGACCCCACTCTGTCATTTTACGTGGCCTGAGTTGCTGTTGTTCCTAGTTGCTTCCACTTTGTTATAATACAACTAACAGTTGACCGTGGAATATTTAGTAGCAAGGAAAAATGTTCTACAAACACAGAAATTGAACTATGTATTCCAATCTCTAGGTCATTGATGAATAAGATAAACAGGAACGGTCCCAGGACCGAACCCTGGGGCACCCCACTCACACTTTTTGCCCAATTAGAAAATGACCCATTTATTACTACCCTCTGGATCCATTCTTGCAGACAGTTTTCCACTCATATACATACAATTTCATCCAAGCCGATAGCCCTCAGTTTATGAATTAAACGTTTGTGGGGTACTGTATCGAATGCTTTAGCAAAGTCTAGATACACCACATCTACTGTAATTCCTGTCTTAATTAATACTGACTTCCTACTGACTACAAATAGCTATATGTTGTGCGTGGAGGGCCTCTGCAAAGTATAGAAATCTTACCTTGCTGCATGCCGTCTCTTTGCACATAATGCCAAGCTTCAGGGCACTCAGAGGGAGAGACGTGAAAAGTGAAGTGCTGGCCTCCTCACTACTTCCGTTTGATTGCAGGAGGAGATGAAGGGCCGGGATGTGACATCATCTCTCCTCCTTCAATCACTGAATGCCATGTTTTCTCCAAAAAAAAGGCATTTTGTGAATGGGAAAGTAGCAAGGAAGGGCAGGCAACGACGTGACTGGAGAACTTCACTGCTCAAGTCTCATCCCTCACTCCCCTCAGTGCACAAAAGCCCAGTGATGTGTACAGAAGATGTCATGCTGCAAGGTAAGATTTTTATACTTTTCAGTGGCACTCCACACATAATACACAGCTAATAAATTATACAATCAGTGTGCTGTGTACATTATCGTTCTTTCCTGGAGTTTGGCTTTAAAAATATATAAATACTTGAGTTTCTATAGCCTGGCCATGTATTAATCTTTTGTGCATATGGGTTAGCACTAACATAGCAGACGGCCCACATGTTACAGAACCTCTTGCTGTGTGGATACCAACCTGATGCGACAGGCTGGTATTAATGGAGAAGGAAATAAATTATTTTTCAGGAAGGGGGGGTAGGGCTATCTAAAAATATATAATATATAGGACCAAACATAGATCAGGTAAGCATTTTTGTTAGATATTTGCTAGCCATGAACTGGTCAATATGGATTGGATCTCCAACTCGGAAAATCAGATCATGCCTTTCTGGTTATTGTTGTATGTGTATGGCTTTTATTTACATTCTAAGGATAAAACATGGTTATATGGCATTGACATTGGCTTATGTGCCTGCATTTCATGTCTAGAAAAAGTTTTTAAAAAAACCTATAAGATGAACCATGGATTGGGCAAACATTTGTGGCTGATATTTGCTGGCTGTGAACTGGCTAATTTAAATAAAATCTCCAAATCAGCAAATCGGTTCACTCATTTATGGTTACTGTTTTATTTCATTCTAAGTACAAATAAATGTATATGGCTTTGACATTAGCTTATATGCCCATATTTCAACTCTAGAAAGAAATGTTTACTAGAGTTTTCCTTTTACAAAGGAAGTTGGTGCATACCTTGTAGACAAATCCATCTGGGCAGCTGTGATCATATGTGAAGGCTTTGTACACCACAAGGAACACTATGCAGGCGAGGAATGCAAGTGCCAGACTTATGAGGATTGTAACCTAGAGAGAAAAGAAAGAAAAAAAGGTAAGTAAAATGTTACTGCATATTTCTGCCATGTAAAAAGCTTGCCTGTGCAGAAATAAAAAAATCTGTCCTGTCACATCCTAGTTATAATTATTAGGTCATATTGATGTATTTATTTGGCAAATACTTCAATGGAAAATATGTTGTTTTTAAGTAGCTGTTTGGCCCCTGGGATGGAAAACAGGGACATTGTGGTACTGAAAAGATGACAATCAATAGGAGGAAATTGACAGCTTCCCTCTCGCATTGCCAAGGAATGAAGACAAGTAAGCATCATTAGGGCCTGAGTGTTCTTTCTGATCTTCCTGGAACCTGACATCACATATTTCTTTGCATGGCCTTTTGATAATGCACCATGAATTAAATTACACAAAGCATCTCAAGGTTTTCAAAGAAGAGAAAGGATAGAAAGCTTTTCTAGAGGTTTGTGCTTTCAGCACATCTGCTTACGAGCAAAACAATTTCCTTGAATCTGTCGATTAAGAGATCATATAAAAACCTGACAATCCACCCACCAGCACAAAAAAATATGTCACATTTCTGCCCTAACAAGCCATTAATGGAAAAGTCCACATTTAACCCCTCCTACACTTTGTGAAATCACTTTACTGTGAGACTCTGTTAATATGTCAAGATGCTCCTACTTGTCATCATTAGTTCTGCAGGGCATGCTGCCTCTACCTTTGGGAAGTTTTCGGTTCTGGCATTATGTACCACAATTATCGTCAAGTGCACATTCTTTGGGAAAAAGGCTGAAGACAAGCTGTGCTATTCTAAAGATGCAAAGCAATAATGAAGAAGTATAGAGTATATTTATACTTTAGAGTATATTGCATCTGCATTTTGTTCAAACAACTTAAAGTGTATTTGCCTAAGTTGCATCCCTTTAAATGTTATGCAAGTATAAAAAAAAGTCTGTTGCTCTGCCAATAATACAGTGTACTCCTTACTTGCTGTTGTAACCCAACAACACTCTCTCTGCTTCCCTGAAATCCCAGCCCTACCCAGTTTGTCTATGCTGGTCTACTAAACATCTGCCCCATATATTATATAGAAATTAAGAGGAGGATAGTTGATCTGAAACCCAGAGGGGAGGACTTAGTTAGGGCTGATAACACTAGTTCAGGGTAGAGAAGTGAATGGATTATAATTTTTTTTTTTTGCTGTCTGTTTTTGTTTGCCTTTTTCTTTCCTTGCCTCGGGACACAACATGAGGTGAGAGGAGATGTCTCCAAATAAAGGAAAGCTCTCTCTTAAATAGTTATCACTGGGACAAGTAACCCTATTGGATGGTATTCCCTTTCTATCCTGTTCTGGTGACAACTCAAAATTTTGGATTTTAACTTGTGTTAAGTCCCAGTGACAATGAGCACCAGGACTAACAGAGAGGATGAAGCTCCCGAATATGGACACAAATAGCAATACAATCCTTACAGATGCTCTAATCCTTCCCTACTCTATGCAAAACAAACAATGTCTATGTCTTTAGATACAGTTTTAAGAGCAACTTCAAGTACATTTTTCTTAACCCTTGGAGTGGGGCTACCCACGCACTGCAAGGGTTAAGTGCTCCTTTTTGTCTAGGTTAAAAAATTAAAATATACTCACCTGAACCTCAGAGCTGGCCTGCTGTCACAGTGTTCCCCCCTGCCCGTCTCCACTGCAGTGATGGTATGTCCCTCTGTGTCTTCAGGTCCTATACACAGTGTAGTGTACATGATGACTCATGGACCTTAGACCGCTGCAGCGGAGGGCAAGCAAGGCTCCAGGGACCAGTCTAAAAACAAGCCAGCTCGGAGGATCAGGCGGGTATAACTTTTTTATTTTTGAAACTAGACAAAAAAAAACAAGCAGTTGACCCTTGCAGTAAGTGGGTAGCCCCACTGCAAGTGTTAAGAAAAATGTTACCCAGAGTTCTACTTTAAGTTTTCTTACACACTACATACTAAACATAGTGAACAAGAATTAACAGAGAAGCAAGTGGGTATTGCTAGAGAAACGGCTGGCACGGAACAATTTATGAGATTATTTCTACATGTAAAGTCCTATTTAATAAGACAACTAAAACTGGCTATGTGCAGTAGCAGGACACATATTTGATCAACCCAAGTATTGTGGTGAAAGCATTATGCATTTCAGGAGAACAATATCACAAATAATTTTGGAATAAAATGTTGCTTTTCTGGACATAATTGCCTATGCTATTACAATTAGAAATAACTGCTACAGCAATGAACGCATGAGTCATTTTGTTCAACCAATTTGGTCCTGACCTAGTTACTCAGTCACGTGTTAGGGTTTAAAAGAAGAGGTGAAGATCAAGTGATGCTCATTATTACCTTTTAGCCAGCACATCTTCCTCTAGTATCATCTGAATTCTTTGTATAGAACAGTAATTATAACTATTTTATCTCTTATTTTGACCACAAGCAACATATTCACATTTTATTAGGCAATTTGGACTAGACTTATGTTCCGCTCTAAATAACCTTTATATTTCAATATATGTATATATTATATCTGTAACTAGCCTGAACGGTGCACTCTTGGCCAGTGGCCAATGCCTGAAAGCATATGGAGAATAAGGAGTCATGAACTTCCTCTACACATTCCAAGATCAGAATATAATATTAACATTTCGGTGGGAAGAAGCCACTTTGAAATGATCCAGTAAGGCCACGTAGACTGTTAAATATCTGACCGTTTGGTCTTTTGTTTAAAGGAGAATTATGAGGCAAGTGAAAATCACTCAGTCGGACGTGGGAGGGGTGGTCAATCCCGCAGCTGGGTGGATCTCGACAGTAATGTCAGGATCCGTCCTGGCTGCGGCGTGTCAGTATACCACAAGCTGTAGCTCGCAGTATACTGAGCTTAGGGTAACGGGAGGATGCTAGTTTGTGTCCTCCCGTTATCCTTAGGAGAACTATGGGGAAAAGCCCTGACCCCATAGTTCTCCTTTAAGCTAGCAGGTCTCTTTCAGCATCACTAAATCACAAAACAAAGAACTGGAACACAGTTTCAGACAATAGTAATAAAGTCATTTTGTAACTATTCATCATCTTAGGCTAAAAAAGTACTTAAAGTCTATTTCCACTCCCCTTGTAGTGGGACTACCCCTGAACTGCAAGGTTTAACTGCTTGTTAAAGTCTATGGTACCTGGAGTTCAGCTTTAACTATAAAACTAGGTCTTGTCCCTGCCCCTAGGCTGTAATTGGGCAAGGCGGGAGAAGAAGCAGACTGATAAGCTCATCTATTTGTCACTCTGTTTTCTTCTCCTGACAGCATGCTCATTGTTAGCAAATGAGCACTGCAACAGAACTGATTGGCTGCTTGTGCTGCCCCTCCCTCTCCCACAATGAGCTCTGCTGTACAGGGGATTGCAAGGGGATAATACCAAGTCAGGTACAAGTATGAAAAAACCCTCTTAATGACTTAAAATAAAAACATACCTGCATAAATTGGTGTTTTTTATCTGCCTGCAGTTAAGCTTTAATACATAGACAGTGCTTCGCAAAAGTCTTATATAGCTAAAGAAAGTTTAAACCCATGTATGTGAGTAATTTAATCTGTGCATCTTCTAAAAACCTGGGGTAAAAAACTGCCAATTGTTAAACCACAACCCATAGAAACAGATTGAGTACTGTATATCTGTAAAACAAATAAAACTAATTATATTAGTATAGACCTGTCCCCACTGTTTTTGTGCAGTTTGGTTTCATTGCAAAAGGCAGGCAACCGCAATAAAGAAAATCAACCCCAAGTGTATGATGGCTCAGAAGAAAACGCTAATGATGGTGCAGTTTAACGACTTCACAGAAAGTTGTTCAAGTATTCCCTAAAACAACCAGGAAAATCAACCCCAAGTGTATGGTGGCTCAGAAAAAAACGCTAATGATAGTGCAGTTTAATGACTTCACACAAAGTTGTTCAAGTGTTCCCTAAAACAACCAGGAAAATCAACCCCAAGTCTATGGTGTCTGAGAAAAAACGCTAATGATGGTGCAGTTTAATGACGTCACACAAAGTTGTTCAAGTGTTCGCTAAAACAACCAGGACATGACTTGTACTCTATTCCCCACAAGCTTCTTCTGCCTTATGCCTCCCCTCCTCCTATCCTAGGGGCAGAGAGAATGTAAGAGACAGGCTCCCCAATCTGTGTCAGAACACCTAGAACTAAAAAAGCAAACGGTCATCCTATTCTTCTAGCAGTCTGGCTTTAGGTACACAAACCCTGTAAAACACATTGTGTGTGGGTGGCTGTAAAGAGTTCCTCAGAACCTTGGTATCCTAGGCTATGCCCTGTGTTGACTATACAGAAAGGTCCTGATAACAATGACAAAACAAATTTAAAAACTGATCACTGCTCGTAGTAGCATGGGTCTGTAAACCCGCATTTCCTCTATACCATCGGAGCAAAGTAAGCGTGCACTGCTGTGAGAAACATATCCCAAAAAAATGCAAACATACAGGTAAAAGCAGAGAAGGCATTACCAAAGGATTGACACAGGAAGGGAAATCTACTACATTGGAAACAATTAGCAAGGGACTGGAGAAACCACAATAGAAATACTTAGCTGTCATATTAGGTGGAGAGGTGGTTGACAAAGGTTCTGCTTCACACTTTTCCATTTATATAAGCATAATAGGGGTATTTACCTATTTCCAAAAACAGAAGTGGTGAAGGAAACCTATAACTTAAAAAGGGTGATGGTCACGGCAGCCATATATGTGCTTAATCTTTGACAGGGAAACCATAGGGAGCGCTGCTGACAAAGTGCATAGATATAGATTAGTGTATGGTTTGTAGGCACTGGTAAGTCTGTTAAAGTAGACTGAATATATGTAACAAAATACTCTATGACTTAGATAATCGAGGGGAGGTATCCTTTTTCATCCTTTGTAACATCTTATGCTGCTGATGTCCTTCAGCCTCTTTAAGCCCACCCCTTTCCATATGCACTACAGTCATAACAAGCTGCATGTACTTTTCGTAAGGCATGTTTCCTAATTGCTGCTGATTGTAACAGTTTTTTTCATGTGCCTTTTTTTAAATGGTGACAACAATGATTTATGCCAGGGCAATGTGCATCAGCACAGAGCCTATAGTTTCATTTGGGAGAGGATGGGAGAGGTGGATTTAAAGGCAGGAGATTGTGGGAAATGTGGAAGAACGTTACTTGTCACCCAGTAACACAAAGCGCCCAAGCAAGGATCTTTATATCTGTATCACTAGCTGTTATTTTTATTAATGCTAGCATTTAGAAATTGGCTTTCCAAGTGATATTATCATTTTAAAGCCTATATGAGATTTTAGTGGTTGGGCTTAAGTTTTTTTTTAAATGTAGTACCAGGGTTATTTTCTTCTGTGTCCTGCCTGTGTGCACAGATCTGTATACCCCAAAATCCTTTTCAAGGGTCATTATCTGTCTGCAACAACTGATAGCTAGTTCTTCAATTGTAAACATCCTAGCTACAATTTTTTTTAAATATTTGAGATATTTTCCCCTTTTTTCCAAATAACTTTTATGTTGGGGTGATTAAAGTAGATCAGACAGTTGGTGCTGACAGTCCATTCAAGAGCTGCCTTTTTTCATAGCACCTTACTGTATCCATTGAAAAAATCTTTCAAAAAATTGACAGTCCATAATGGCCAAGTAGAATAGGCTAAAATGTGGAAAAACCGAAAAGGCACTAGAAATTCAACTGTACCATCTCAGAGACACATGACCAGCAGTAGGTCAGTTTTGTGAGCATGTTGAAAAAAGGCTTAGACACAAGGTAGGTGTTTTGTTACACTAAAAATAAAAATGCACTATCCCCGAGACACTTCAAAAAACCTGACCAGCAGCAAGGTGGTAATTTAACATATCCAGGTAGAATAGTCCAAACTTTGCAGACACAAACAAAGCAAATGTGTTTTCTAAAATATAAATTACAGTGTAGTGTCATTTTTTTTTCTTATGTGACAAGAAAAGATGCCAGTCTGAGAGTACCCAAGGGCTGCAACCTGGGTGCTGTTCTAAAGCAAAGTTCATAATTCCGTTTTTGTTGGGCTTGTGAATACCAGCAGACTCCCTGAAATGTTCATATTAGCCTAATTGGACACTGGTACCACAATGTCAAAAGAACAAGCAAAGTCCTAAATGTAGAGGCTGTGATAACAAGGCCAAAATGTTGAGAAAAAGGGCACAAATAGTCCTCTTGAAAAAAAATTAGAACCCCACCTTTTTTTTTATTCAAATTTTTGAATGGGCCATGTGATTACTTGACAATGAGAAGGAGATGAAGAAGAAGGATGGGAAGTGGCAGGAGAATCCAATAAACACCATACCAACCCCCTCCACTTCCTCATTAATTAAACACAGACATATTCCACTCCTATGTACTGAAGAATGCAGTAGAATAATTTTTCTGTATGAACAAAGCGACCATGACATTCAAGACTAAAATCCACAGTTCACCTTTTGCTTTTTCAGTGGATTTTGTGATGTTGTGAAACTTTAGTCAAGCATTAAATTTGTATAATAGAGTTAGATGTAAGACATGATCCATTGCTTAAACACTGTGCACATATATATCACACATAAATAGGCTGTGCCATAGCAAGAGAGGTAGCAGAAGCAGCCATGGATACTGTTCTCAATGTCCCAGTGCGCCCATTTCTGATGCCAATTGAAGAATAAGTCTTTCCTTCTCACTGCACCAATGGAAGCTTAATCATGATGCAGACAGTAGACAGAGGAGGCTTTCATGCTCGCATATTGCTTATATTTGGTGACACATACGTGTGGGTTATCGATGATAGTGGAAAATAAGGAGCATATGCTTGCGGTCTCTGATTCACATTTTATATTGAGGATTGAAGGAGTAAAGGTATGATACACAAGCATTTGCAAACAGTAGAGATGTTATGTAAAGACAAGTAAACCAAAGCATCCAAAAAGATGTCAACATTTAACTTAAATGACGATTGATGTTTGGATTCCTGAGTGCATTGTTCTATTGCCTTTATAAACAAGACTCAATTTAGGATAAATAAAGTGCAAAAAGCATTGATGTGCAATTGTTGCCTTGGTGTGCATATTTTGGCATTCCTTACCCTAAAAGTCCAACATTCCCAATCAACTTTTCTACAAAGTATGATTAGCAATTGGTCTCATATGAAAGTAGCCAATGTCCAATATGGACAATCAGATCAGCCATGTTCACATATTGTTGTTTTGTGGGAACAATAGTAATTGACTGCAATAGTTTTTTTGTCTAATTGATTCTTCTAGTGAGAATGGTCAGTCTGGGAGTGTTTTTGTCTGCACAAGTTAGGGGTGATTGCTTGCCAGTTGTTTTGGGGTGTATCATGAGGTGATCAGTTTATTTCTATGGGTAGCCCTTAAGAGTTCTTTTGAATGGGGTTTCTCCAAAAACTCTTCTATAACCAGGGAAAGGGGTGTTGATCATTTCTTTTTAAAAAAATCATGTTTGTTTAGAATATGAAAATAGCCTGGTCACAGATTTACTTTAAAAGTGTAATCAGTCTTTTCCTGTTGTCTTGGATATACTTTACTAAGTAGCAGTAAAAAGGGACATAGATTGGGGGCGTGGCCGGGATGTGAGACTGAACGGACGTGCTTAGCTGCAGCTCCTCTCATCCGTTCAGCCATCCTAATCTCCAGCGGTGTTCTTCGGTGGTTTCTTCCTCACCTGCCTGTGGTAGAGACTCCGGTGCAGGTAGACGTCCTCTCCATGCGGACGAAACGCAGATCGGCAAGGTACGGGGTGAGCGGTGTGCCTCAGGGCCCTTCCCCTGTCACACGTGCGGGCGCCATCTTGGCTGCACGGTCTCTGTCCCTCATAAGTGCCAGCACGCAAACGGCCGGGTGGGAAGAGATGGAGCAGGCAGCGGGCCATACAAGTCTGAACGGACCCTCTCCTCATCATAGCCTTGAGCCCCCGGGTGCCACGGATGCCATCCTGGCTGCCATTGAGGCCAGTAAGACTACCCTGATTGCCAGGATGGACACTCTAGCTTTGATTGTTATCGTGAGAGGCAAGGGGGGGTGGGTGTACGTTGGAGGGTATCTCAGGGGGGGGACTGATTGGGGCGACTGTTTATGGCGATTTGGTAGGAATTTGCATATTTTATGCAGGAATGTATAGTTAATGTGTTATTGTTTAGGCACCTTGTTGGTGTCATGTTGTATACTAAAATATGCAAAATGAATAAAAAGATTTTTCAAAAAAAAAAAGGGACATAGATTACCCAAAATAAAAACATTCTTCTAGTGGGAATTCTGGCTAAATATATGGTCACATAGAAGCATCACGTCAGTACTTGCAGCACCCATTTCCACAGTTGAAAAAACACAACACAAAGCCTAATAATCTGTTTTACTAAAATGATTTATCCATAACACTACAAAAATGTTTATTCAATCGCCAGACAGCAGGTATGAAGGCCAAAATATAGGGCTGGTAATGATTGCCATCGATTAATCGAAAAAAAATGTCATCGATTAATTTCGATTAATTATAACGGACATACAGATCCAACTACATTGGCCTATACACATTATATATATATATATATAAACAGTGTATATATATACATATTTGTCTGTGTTGCTGTAGCAGATTGTATTTAACTTCCTGTCTTATGAAACATTGTGGCCAAGCTGTAATCCTTCCTGAAGCTGGCCATAAAGCTTGCAATTATTGTTCGATTTCTTTCGTGCCCTCTTCAAACTGTCATTCGATTTCTGATTGAATACCCCATCATGCACAGACCAATGTTGATTGTGATTATCGTTCGTTAGCAATGCTAACTCATTAAATTTCGCCAAACAACAGAGCGGATTTTCGTTTGTGCATGTGTAGTGTTCATGTTGCCAAGAGTACATAAAAAAAAAATGGTAGGGTTCCCATCAACTGATCTATTATCGTTCGAAAGACCATTCGTGGATGAATTCCAAATGATAATCGATAGGTGTATGGGCACCTTTACTCAAAATGCAAAACTACAAAATTACATTTTGGCCAGTCACACTCTTTAAAGTGTCATGAGTTGGAAGGTCTTTTTGTAAATATATCCATGTTCCCACTAATCAACGATTTCCAATACTGAGCTTTATATTATAAGTGCCGTATCAGAGGATGTTGCTGGCACTTTGACCATGAGCTAAACACACTTCTTGTCCACACTGATGGCAATGAGAATATCCTGCAAATGGTTTGAATGCACAGCATTCTGATGAAAGCGGCATTTCTAATAAGTGCTGTACATTACAGCTGCTAGCATGCAGTTTAATCATCCAGCACTGACGATCACTAATGGCTCACGTGCATAAGCGTTCCAAAAGTGTCTAAGCCCCATTTGCATTTAACTCCATTTGCTGCAGGGAGCAAGTAGGCAGCATGCCGTTCTATGCATCAACATTAAACACAAGCAAATAAAGTCAACATGTCCTATTGACTTGCATCAACCTATGTTCTGCTGTGCACACAGGGAGGCAAACCGCCTTATGCAAACGGGTTTAATAAGTGCCTGTGTAAATGAGACAGAAAGCATACCAGGAACAAATTACTAGCATTTCTTCACATTAGCCAAAGGCATTACCATGAAGCCACAAGTGTATGTGAATATTAGATAAGGTAAAGTCTTTGCATATGTACTCTGCAAAAATGTATGGCCTTCCATAAATGTCCAAGGAAACAACTATAGGGTTAGAAGCCATTAAAGCGAACCTGTGCTTTGCCCACTCAATGCAAAACAAGTTCCCTTTACCTTAGTGTTCCACAGTGACATATACTCAGCTTCCTTTGCAGTGCTTACCTCTCCATTCAGCGGCCAGGGGAGGAGTTTTTGACTTCTCCAGTGACTCTACTGATTTATCCAGTGCTGCCACATGTAGTAAAATTAATAATCTGTTTTTATCCAAATGTTTGCTAGAAGTATGTAATGGTGTATCACAATGTGCAGAGGGTTCATTCAGATTTTTCAGTGTTACCATGTGCTTACACCCCTCTAGCACCTCATGTGGTATATATATATATATATGTGAGATAGAAACCTTACATTGTAAGCTCCTTAAGGGCAGGGACTGATGTGAATGTGCAGTATGTGAAGTGCTGCCTAAGTTGTTGGCACTATATACATACTTGTAATAATAATAGCATGTAACATGGCGTAGGTGACTCATGCTCCTCCATACCTTGAGGTACTGGGAATATCCTTCAGTTCTAGTTGCACAATGGAATTGCCGGGGGAAAAAAAAGGTAAGGGTATGTTTGAGATGGGGGAATTAAGAAAACCTATTGGTTTTCCCTAAATGGCCTACACGCATGTTTATTTTAGGTTTATCCTAGAGTTCATTCATACTGTGCATGCCATGTATTGTGAACTCATGTACTTGCAAATGAACATTGAATCCAATTGCTCCTTTCTCACCCTTGAATTGCCGTAAGACTGCAGCAATTCTGTTGCATTCTGGTAACACAGTGGGAATGAGTCCTGGAAAAGATGACCTTCATTACAGAGGCAAACTATTGCCTACAAATATGCATGTTTTGCTTTAGGTCAATACTGCTCAGCCAATTTTTTTTAAGGTCCCTTGACTGTGAGATATACAGTAACCCTTAATGTGAACCAAAAGCTAATACCAGATCTGACAGTAACATTTGAGAATGATAAGCATTAGCCAACACATTAATGTGGAACACTCCAAGGACATGTAAAACACCCTTTAGTCCTAGCATTGTTAGGCATTGGATAAGCCTTGAATCGAACCTTAAAATTACACTACAAATTTGAGCGGCTGCATGCGCTTAAAAGCGGTACATTGACATCGTTCCACAGAAAGTGGAAAATGTGGATCCCTTAAGGTGCCAATGATAATGGGTTTTACCTCTTCCTCTCCCCTCCCTAGACTCTTTTCCTTTCCCTGTTTTCTTTCTATACAGTAGCTCACGAGATACTTCAACCGACCAAAGTGATGTTTGATTGTCATATCGCTTGACGTAGGTCACTTCTTGAACTGTTGTATTTCTATCTTCTTGAGATATTGCTCTTTCTGTTGCATTTATTATGCCTGTTGTTTTTGAAAAATCCAATAAAAATCTATCTTGGAAAAAAACACCCTTTAGTTCAGATATGTATTTATTAAAAATATAAAGCATTACATTTGTTTTAAAATGCTTTTGATGCAAATATGTGAAATCCATTGTTCCATTCCCTTAGCATAGTTATGAAATAATGATCATGGAAGAAATGGTGGTGCATGCTAGGGTAGGACAAAAAAAATAAAGGATGACCATGTGAGGGTCTCCTTCTCCCAAAGGTTCCTGCCGGGGGGAGAGTGCTGTGGATTGTCTGTTAATTCTAGGCCTGCAGCCTAGGAAGGGAAGCCATGTGCTCACACTGAGACCTGGGTCTGGGGTCAAGTGAGTGAAGCTGAGGATGGAGATGACAGAGAGCAACTTCAGCAGGTGTGGGGAGCCTGAGAAGTGATCCACCGCTGTAGCTGGGTATCTATTCTGAAGTGGACTAGTAGCTTTTGAATCAAGTACTGCACACCCAGGAGCTCAAGACATAGATTGCCCCCAGTCGGATTAAAGGGCCTCTATCTCTGAAGGCTGCATATACTTTGTTTTTTAACTCTTGGAGTCTATTACATCCTGGGTGTCCTCGCCCTAACCCTCTCGCCCAAAGTTCTCCAATAAAGGTTTGTCAGCACCGCATCTTCTGTGTGGACTTCAGTTTTATCAGTCGCCACTGGAGGGTTGATAAGTGCATTTGGTGGAGCAACATCATTGTAAACCCTAGACAGACTAGGAGGGACCATTATATCCAGTGGCTCCTTCGGGGATGTGCGCTACAGAATCTTCACACAGTGAAATAATTTGGTAAATCAGCCTCATCCTCCTTAATGTCCTCAACATGGCAGCTTTAAATTTTTTATGAATGGCACAGGGTATCACTTCTTTATACATCCTGTGCTTCTTCTTTTCTGTTTGTATGACATAGCAACACAAAAGCACCAACATGCAAGGCCTAGCATTTGTCAGTTGAAGAGATGCATTCATCAGAACATTCCTTTATCAGCACACAACATGAAATATGGAACTGCATACAACTTTCACCTATAGGTGATACTTACACATTACCTTATTATCAGATAGATGGGTGATGTGACCAGAGTGATGTACTGCTTCAATTGCATCTCTCCCACTCCTCAGTGCCTGGAAGCTGGTTGCTGTGTGTGGGAGGCAGCATGTTGCAAGGTATGATTTTTCTACTTTGCATTCCCCCCTCAGGATAATTGAGTGTATTTTTAGGAATTAACTCCTGAGTTTAGTGTCACTTTAACTATTAACAAAACTGTACCTTATTTGTGTATCACTCGGCTGTAGATTCTCAAGTCATCTCTGATATGGCGCTGACACTGTCCTTCCTGTCTGGAGGGTGGCTACTTTTGTTCTCCGTGGTCCCTGTGTGTGTTGTAAACTAGCCACTGCTCCAAGCTCGCTCCTGTGATGGACTGTAAAGTCAATAGAAATTAGTAAACTAAATGTGAAATTGCAATCCATCACAGGAATGAGCTTGGAGCAGTGGCTACTTTACAACACACACAGGGACCATGGAGAACCAAAGTAGCCACCCTCCAGAAGGGAGGATAGTGTCGGCACCAATTCAGAGATGATTCAAGGTTTTACAGATGAGTGATACACAAATAAGATAGAGCAGGGCTCAAAATGTCAAGTCCTGAGCTACTAGCCAGGCCTTAAAAGTTACTCGCCACCAGTTGCCCCACCTAACCCCTACCATACCCCGCCTTAAATCCGCCAGGTCATCGGTGTGACGCAGAGTACTAGGCCTAGTAATATAATCACTCTGCTGACATCCCTCTTTCCCTTAGGGCCACACCCCATGGGTGGACCTGGAATTACATGGATGTGCAAACGGGAACCTTTGGGTACTTCCATGGCTCCCATTCCAATTCAAGCCCGGGGGGGACTTTATACAGATCCTCAATGTAGGGAGGTAAAACTTTTTTTTGTGCGCTGCCTTCATTTCTGGCCGGGTGTCTGTCTTTGCAGTCTTCCTCCTGGCCTATGGCACCTGAGGTGGGCGGAGGAAGCTGCCACTTGGAGATATGCCACCCAGTCCAGGACCACCACATCTCCAGTACTGGACAGCCATGACAGTCACATCTATGGAGGATACAGATCCAAGGATCAGGATGACACCAGCCCACACACTGACCTCTGCCATCTATAACTGGCAGCATCACACATGGCAACTATCACCATTGGCAGAGCTGACCAATCTCTGAACTCCTCCCCCGGCTGGACTCTGATTAGCTGATCACCATGGAGGACCCGGATCTACGTGTGCTTTGTCAGTGTCCCCTCGCCCGGTCTGTGAATCTCCCTGTCGGTGTCTCTCCTGTTCGGCTTCTCCTCGTCGACGTTCCCCTCTCCGTGTCCCCAGTCGTTGTCCTCCCCGGTCAGTGTTTCCCTCCCCCCTCTCTGGGCCTCAGAAGACAGCCACAGGAAAGAGTGGAACTGAATGTCATCGAGGTGCGCCGCCGGCGGGACCATGGTTGGGACACTACCGCCGCGGCAATCGTTTGCTTCTATCAGCAATCGCCGCAGAGGTAGTGTCCCATCCCTGGTCCCGCCGGCGGCGCATCCTCGATGACATTCCACTCGCCCCCATGCAATTTTCACTCGCCAATTGCGAGTGGAAATTTTGAGGCCTGAGATAGAGTATTGCTATCAGTTAAGGTAATTTAATGCATTTTTAAGATTTAACTCCTGCCTTTAGTGTCTCTTAAATTAGTTGCCTAACTCTTTGGCCCAACCTTCTTTCTGACACCTAACCTAACGTAAAAAATATCCTTTAACCTCTAACTGGATTACTAACAACTAAGTGTAACTTCACCTTTGCTAAGTAAAAACATTTCTCTCCAAATCATGTATATATGCAGGGATTTAGCAAATGTCAGTGCAGATTCTTACCTACTGTTATGCTAAAACTGATGTATGGGATCTACTCACTTACTAGTTTCTGAGTGCAATGACCTGTCTGCTAAAGTCATATGACCAGCCCTTATAATTAGGGACAACCTGCAGGGAAAATCAGGGAGCCATCTGCATCAACTAGAAAATATGTTCTGTTTGGGGAGCTCCATATAAGAACCTTTTTAGAGAATACTGCCAGTGTTGCCATGGCTACAAGGAATCAAGATTTTGATTTTCTTTTATGGCAGTATTACAAAATACATAATCATGGAGTATTTCTTGAACCTATGGATTATCATTAAATTATCCCTCTAAACACTATCCCTAACCCCTATCTCTTGACTCTAACCCTAACCTAACCAATTACCTGACCCCTGACACAAAAGGAAACCCTAGAAATGATCTGTGTGATTATTTGGATGGGCTATCATATGTCTTGCAGAACATCATTTAAATGACTTGAGGTAGGTCAGCAAATCATAAATGTGAAAGCTTCATCTTACATGAACCATTGAAAGCCACTGATTTTTGCCATGAAATGCATAAAAGAAATTGCGCTAAGCATGGTTAGAATGTGTTTAAAAACAATCCTTATCAACTTGATAACTCTTGTCTTAGACTTGCTCAATTCTTGCTAAATCAGCTGAAATTTGAGCTGTGGGGGCCCTACAAGCCCCGTCTGGTTTGATAAAAGTTGATTTAGGGAGGGGGGAAATTATTGACTGAACAGGGACTGTATCCTGTTGCAGTCACTGACTGGCAGTGCCACTATATTTAGGCAGCTGGTGGTGCTGCTGCTGTGGCTTCTGAATACAATAGCCAGCAATAACCATTCCTCTGTGCACCCTCTTAAGGGTTAATGGGGGAATCACTTGATTGTTTCTTGTTTCTTGAATGACAGAAAATCGAGCTGTGTATGGCTAGTTTTAATTTTATTTAAAGCCTTGGTTCTCAACTGGTGGGTCGTGACCCAAAAGTGGGTCGCGACCCCGTGTTCAGTGGGTCGCCGCATGCCTTCCACTTTTCTAGGCGAGAGGCACCCCTAGCCTCCCCCCAGTGCAGCACTGTCTGTTCTCACGCCAAGCAGCCATTCAAAATATGCTGCCCATTGCTGAGTGTCGACTTGAGGTGGGGCTGGGGGTATGGCCATGAGAGAGCTCCATCCATACTTGCATTGCTTATAGCTCCCTCGCATGTCCTGTAGAGGTGCCTGGACCGGAGTGACATCACATTCTGGCTCCCAGAACCTCTACAGGTGCGCATAGGAGTGTACAAACAATGCACATATGAATGGAGCTCCATAACAGCACAGCAGCCCACACTGCCGTGTTCCATTGCAGTGCAACTTGGGTCACGACTTAATGACCGAGGACAAATGTGGGTCCTGAGGTTACACAGGTTGAGAACCACTGATTTAAAGCATGTCTAAGGTCTAAATACTGTATAATGTAACAGCCTGTAAATGTGAGTAAAACCTGTTTACGGCAATATCATGTATATCAGCTGTTATAACACACAGACATATGGAGAAGTAAATAAAATCACAGTATATCTAGCTCACAGCATACTGTTAGCACTTGCATGAATATACACATACATACAAACAAACGCCCTCTATATGATGATTAATAATAACGTAGACATGTCAGATGTAAATTGCTGTGCACATATTGGACACAGAGGCCGCATATGTACAGACCAATCTGCGATTTCTGCCCCTAGAATCCGTTGTTTTTGCTGTAGGAATCCCTGGATGCTCATTTGCATGAGGCCTTAAGATTTTAGGAGTCCTCGAACCCCTTGACACTTATCTCGGACAATGCAAGTAAACATACATTAGCAGAAAATACAAACCTTTTATAAGACTGCACATAAAGTAACTATAGATATTCAGATTCCTGCGCAAAATAAATCAAGACTTGTTCTCTTTAAGAAACAGTATTCAGCTATCACACTACCTAAAAGGCACATCAAACCCAGATTTTCATTTTACACATTTCCTTCGGAATTTTGCATTTTGCCTGGAGTTTTCTAAAATGTAAGAATCTGAGAAGTGTGTACACAGCAGGCAGGAATTTCTGAATTCTCAACATGACTGTATGTTTCAAATGGTGAGAAACACAGGTAATTGAATCAATGCAGTACATTTCACAGGTACCAGCTTGAGTGCTGCTGGATGTTTGGCCTCGTTTCATTCTCCTTTGTTCTTGCCTGAGCCTTTATCAGGTCAGGCCTGCATGCAGCTCGATGATCACTCTGTGTCTCACACAACAATCTCCTGCACCCAGATCCATCATCAAGGAAACAATCAAACATCACCAGTTAATTGCAGCGAATCAATTCATTTTTTTCTAGCTTTCATCTGCCAACTTGAAACAAAATGAAGATGATAGCTGAAAACTGTGCCCATTTTTCCACTGTCATCCCAACACCTAGAGGAAGTCATCTTCACATTTATTTTACAATTTGCAATAACATAGCTATAGACTGAAAGATAATAGAGATACAAATTGTTCCTCAAATAAATTGCTGGCCAATTATATTAAATATCAGGCAAATGATATATACCAAAGCAGGAAGGTATCCATTTATTATGGTTCTAAGTGTATCATTTAAAGGTTTATTTATTGAGGAAAATATTCTTGGACACAGATGCTCAGCTCGGTTTGTGTCTCATTAATATGCACAATCTCTCTCTGCATACTTAATAAGGACAAAATGCCAGGAATGTGAAGACGATATGGTGCTGAGTTAAACACGCACACAGCACATATACATATGGTGGTACACTGAATATGCTAATGGAGAGATAGAGGCTGTACTCTTTAAAGCATCCCTGTATTTAGCAGGGAATATAATGGTGTTAACAAATGTGGGGGACGGGATGGGACGTGGGGATGGACTGGGGGGTAAAGCAAGCAGGTATTGTGCTTGTTTTTTTCTAATCATGGAGTTTTCTGGGTATTTTGAATGTGTCAGGTCCATTTTAGTTGCTTGCTGTTTGTGGAAGAGTTTGGTTTCACAAGGCCAACTTGTACTGCATCCGAAAGCATTACCTTGGCATTAAAGGAGAACTATGAGGTGAGTGAACATCACTCATCCTCATAGTTCGAGCCGACGTGTGACAATGAAACTGTCACACGTCGGCTCAAAAAATCGGGAAGTGAGTGAACACATAACGTCGCTCGCTCAATTCTCGCTCATCTCGATGCAGAGAGCAGTGACTGTCAGTCACGACTTCCCACAGGTATCCCCCCCCTCCCCGCTCCGATCTGCCAGCACTGACCGGAGGAACGAACGGGGGAGGGGAGGGTACAGCTGGCTCTGCCTCTAGGTAGGCAGAGCCAGCTGTTAATCGCACAGCTGGGTGGATCTCGACAGTAATGTTGGGATCCATCCCGGCTGTGGCGGTCTCAGTATACTGCAAGCTGTAGCTCATGATATACTGAGCTTTGTGTCACGGGAGGACGCTAGTATATGTCCTCCCGTGTCCCTTAAGAGAACTATGGGGAAAAGCACTTACCCCATAGTTCTCCTTTAATTCTAATCTAGATGTAAAGCCATAAATGAATAATATTTAGTTCTTAGTATCATAAACAATTGCCATTTCTGTTAGAATTTTTGTTTTTATTAAAGTGTTATCAAACCCAATTCTTTAATACTGTAATCAGGCAGCCACACCACATTTTCCCTTGATTCTTCATCCAATTTGGGGACTGTCTAAACTTTGTAATTTATCCTTTATTATTTTCTCCCCCCCCCGACTTCTGTTTCTCCAGTTGCTCTCTATGGAGCCACCGGGACTACAGAAATGCGTGCAACTGCTCTATTTTCAAACCAGTAGAGACTCTATTGCAAATGCGCATTAATATTGCACACAATACATTATGGGGCATATAGTTACACTGTCCAATATAAGAGGAAGAGTTTGTGTGCACAATTCCCGAATGGAAGAGGCAAGCACTGCACAGCAGACAGAGGGCTTCAAATATGAAAAATGTAAATGCAACATTTACAAAACCAATATTTAAAGAACTCCAGGATTTTTAAAAATTAACCCTTAATTGCTCGTTTTGTCTATGGGGCAAAAATAAAGAAGAAAAATTCACCCAGGTCCCCGGTCCTGGCTGACTGCTAGGTCAGTCCCCGTAGCCTATTCTCCCTCAGGCTCCATTTAGTGACATCATCATGTGAGGACCCCAAGGGACATATCACAGCCAGAGCGGAGAGGGAGAGAGGTGACTGGTTACTACCACAGGACCAGGGATTGGGAGAGTATATCTTCTTTATTTTCACCCCTAGACCAAAATTAGCAGTTAACCCTTGCATTACCCCTTATTGGGGTAGCCCCACTGCAAGGGTTAAGATTTAGTTTGGCTGGAGTTCTGCTTTAATGATTTATTAATAAACAATAAATCGGAGAAGCGCTACTGCCCTTTAAATATTCATATAAATATAATTATAAATAAACATGTATGTTGTGGTGTTTAAGCTTAACAGCATTGGCCTGGGGCTAGATAGACAATTAATTGACCAATAGGATAAGGAGGAGACCGCTGCGGTCAGACTCGCCGTGTCTCTGTGTGTCTCACTGATAGTAAGCAGTGGGATCGATACCCGGTGTGACGTCGGTGAAGGGCTGGGCGGAAGGGCTGGGCGCAAATCGCGCGACAAACGTGCGATTTGCTAATCGCGCAGTGTGAATGGGGCCTTACGCAGACACTAAGGCTCAGTCTGGCCAGCTGAGACCTCGTGACTCTGCACAGAGACACCTTATGCTTGTGACTCTTCACAGATATACATGCCCCTATCAGAGGCAACCGGCCAAAATACAGCTCACAGCCCTCTCTCAGCCCTCACTTTTTTCTGGGATCCGGGATTCCGGACAGGCGCCCCTCTCGGCAGAGAAATGCCACTCCTCCTAATCAGTTATCATTGAGACATCCATTATACAACATTGAGTCATTTTATCCTATTGGTCAATCAATTGTCTATCTAGCCCCAGGCCAATGCTGTTAGGCTTAAAGGAGAACTATGGGGTTAAGGCTTTTCCCCATAGTTCTCCATAGGGTAACGGGAGGACACAAACTAGCATCCTCCCGTCACCCTAGGCTCAGTATACCGCGAGCTGTAGCTCGCGGTATACTGAGACGCCGCAGTATACTGCGAGCTGCTGCTCGCGGTATACTGAGACGCTGAAGCGGATCCCGACAATTGTGCCGGGATCCACCCAGCTGCGTGACTGACAGCTGGTTCTGCCTATCTAGAGGCAGAGCCAGCTGTACCCGCCCCCTCCCCCGTCCGTTCCGCCTGTCAGCGCTGGTGGTTCGGAGCGGGGACTCCAGTGCCTCCCCTGTCACGACAGAGAGCAGTGACAGGATCGAGAGGTGAGCGGAGCGAACGCCGGTATGTGTTCGCTCACCTCCCGATCTACTGAGCTGACCTGTGACATTGTCACAGGTCTCATTGTCACAGGTCAGCTAGAACTATGAGTGAAAAGCACTCACCTCATAGTTCTCCTTTAAACACCACAACATACATGTTTATTTATAATTATATTTATATGCATATTTAAAGGGGAGTAGCGTTTCTCCGATTTGTTTTTTTTTTGTGCTTACAGGGTCCCTCTCCCTGTTTGAGGAGCTAGCACGCCAAATACCGTTAGTTATTTTAAACGCATCAATCCACCTTCAGAGTAGTGCGCTTACTATATCGCTGTTTAATGATTTATTAATGAATAAAGAGCTACATTAATGTGCAACGTTTATACTTGCCTGGAGTTAAACTTTAAAGTTTCAAAGCCTTAAAGCTTTTTAGAAATCCTGGAGTTCTTCTTTAAAAACAATTTGAATGATTTACAATATCAAAGGCATTGCAATAGAGAGTATTTAATTTCAAACTAGGGTTTCATATGCTTTACATTTCGAGATGCTGCTTTTTGTTTTAAATAAAATACCGTTTTCACCTTTTTTTACTTTTTTAATTACATCTCTTTGCAGCTGCTTTTCTGTCTACATGCACGCTAACGACGGCTGCATGACATTTCCCAAGATGGGTTTCCTGATAGTGACAAGAGTGGACATCAGGATGACATGATGCCTCCCTTTCCAGCTTCCTCTGCTGATTCTGAATCAGAATGAGTTTTACCTGTGCTACTCTCACAGCCAGCTTAACAGACTGCCAAATCGTCCAACAATGACCTATTAACCTCCATCTAGGAGATCTTAACAGAAGAGTTGGTGATGGCACTGGTGGAAAAAATGTAGACAATAATTACTGAACTACAGACTTGGAAAATAAAATGGAGGACATCAGAGATGCCCTAAAGGTGGATAGAAACCTCACTGAAAACCAATCAGCCAGGAGTCCCTTTCAGCACTTTTTTTTCTCAACACTGCTGTCACTGGTTTATCAAAATATGTTCTGAACTGACCACAACCACAGAGTTTTGCTCTAATCACATAACCCTGACCCTCCTTGAGATGCAGTACTCAAATTGCAAGATGCAGAGATCCTGACCCTTTTGGCATTATCAAGAAATCTAAACCCACTCCCAGGCATGTTATATGTTTGCTGATTTTGCACCGCTAACATTGGCAAAATGAAGAAAGCTGCATTCGGTCACAGAGCTTCTCGTAATATTCCAGATATGTTACACATTAGGATCCCTATTTTATGTGTTATTTTAATATAATTAACAATGTTATACCATTGACAACCTCATGGAAGGTCATTATGCCCTAAAATCAGCAGAATCCTCCCCCCCCCCCAC
>NW_017308195.1:70791-72256 GCF_000935625.1 Nanorana parkeri | reverse complement strand
AACAGCAGAAACCCCCCCCCCCCCCAGTGGCCCAGATACCAGCAACCTGTATGATGCTGGATTAAGCAAGGACCAGGACAAAGAATTCCAGGTTCAGAAGCTTCACTATCCTGACCACCTTAACAGGCTGAAATGTGATGTCTTGCAAACATCATCATGCCATGCAACTTTTACAGTCTGACTCTTACCTAATTTTAACCACATGATCCTGTGATATTACGTTAGTGTTACTAACAACTTACAAAATATTTCACTCTAACCCATTATGCCTTGCACTGCCACTCAACCAGATGCTCCATGTACTGCTAGATGTGACCAACTTCCTCAGTGTGAATACACAAGATTAGAAATGACTTACGGTGCTTGGCAATGTTCCCTCCCATTATTTTCAGCCCTAACTTTCTTTTTGGGATTGGGATTGGGGATCAAAGCCCCCTTAGCACATGGGAACCTTCTCCCCAGCTTTGTATACACATATTAAGCAGCTGGGCCTATTTAACAGTTTAGAGATGACCTTAGCCCTCAAGAAATCATCTCTCATTGGAGCCACAGGCTCAGACATTGGAAATGTTGGCACTGAACATTTTAGTCTCATATCATAAGACTGCTATTCATAGTTTTTGGTCAAACCTTCCATAAGCTCCCATCAAGTGTTCTTCAACACAACAAATGCCCAGTGGTGAAAACCCCCTGCCATAAATAATTTATGTAATATAATATGTAACATGGAAAAAGGTATTTGCAAAGCGATTAAAGGCTTTTTTTTTACAATGTGTTTATTTTTTCAACGCAATGCTACAAAAAACAAATGAACAAAAGTTAATAATAAATTAATAATAACATAACAAAATAGTGTCTCTGTGCTTGCATAGGAGAGTCACTCTTTCCTTTTGTCCTGGTGACCATTGCCGCTCAAATTGAAAAAAAATGTTGAGATGTCATTGGATCAGGAATAGAGGTAATCATCCAATGGGGCACTTATCAATGAAAAGAGGATTTCCCTTACTTTGGAGAGATTTCTTCTCACTTCCTGTTGCTTCTGAGACTGGAAGTGGAGGAGGCTCTCCCCAATGGGACGAAGACAGAGACAAATTCCGGCAGCTATACAGTACTATTCTTTACTCTATTTAAAGCAAAAACGTTTTAATATTTACGATTTTTACTACTTTACTATTACTATTTTTACAAATACTTTAAGGACAGAACAATATTATTGTTAAACTATATTTACAAGAATTTAGAAAATGTCCAAAGAAAGGAAAATCCAGATTTGCTACTGATGTTAATGTTCAGGGTAGCATTTTCAATCACTTACAACCTTTAATAATAACAATTCACATTTTCCTTTTGGCCAAATAGCTACATTTCAGAAGGTGACGTTTAGAGTAAATACTAAATGCATAGATTTCCCTTTAGCAAATATTATTTGCACCAGATGGAACTTATTTTTTTTTGGGGGGGGGGG